>NC_084615.1:48489777-48554777 GCF_033978795.1 Nerophis ophidion
TGGCACCCACCTGTTCCCAATTAGCCTGCACACCTGTGGGATGTTCCAAATAAGCGTTTGATGAGCATTCCTCAACTTTATCAGTATTTATTCCCACCTTTTCCCAATTTCTTTGTCCCATGTTGCTGGCATCAAATTCTAAAGTTAATGATTATTTGCAAAAAAAAGTGTTTATCAGTTTGAACATCAAATACAGTATGTTGTCTTTGTAGCATATTCAACTGAATATTGGTTGAAAATGATTTGCAAATCATTGTATTCCGTTTATATTTACATTGAACACAATTTCCCAACTCATATGGAAATGGGGCTGGTAGATAGATAGATAGATAGATAAATAGATGTTAGGGCTTTTAAAGTTCCTTTTACAGCAAGATTTGTAATGCACAATTGAGGACCTGAACATTTTTTTACCCTTGGCCCGTTCCGTAGCTTGAGGAGATGTGGCGTCCAGTTATTGTGGAGCCACAACTGAGAAAATGGCGAGCAATTTTATCACGATCGCCGTGAGACTACATCGTTGGAGTAAACTTTGCTGGCGTGCTTTGCCGCTTGTGAGGAGAATATGCTTCACGTCTGTGTTTACATTACATTAAAAACTGCTTTAAGAACTGTTTTAGAAAGATGGAATCAATGCTCAGCAGAAAAAAGACGGTGTCAAGTCTTTGGTCATACCAATCCCACACATTCAGCTTAACATCCTTTTTTCAAGGCAAGTGTTCCTACAAAAGGAATACAAATTCTGTATTCATACAAAATACAAAATCTGGCAAGACACCAACAGACTGCACAGACTGCAGGTATTTTTTTTTTAATTCTCTCTAAAAGCCTGTTCATGTCCTTTTTGTGTTGAGCTGTTTAAAAAAGCATATTTTTTTTTAAAACATTTCATTAAAGCAAACTAATTGTCCAGTCATGTTTATAAAAACTTGAAAATGATCGTCTCGGGTGCATTTAATAATTGGGCTGTAAAACTTTGGGCACCACATGATTCCTTATGAATCCATTCAATTCTTGGGTGTAATGATTTTATTCAGAATTGATTCTCAATTCAAAACAATTCTCGATTCAAAATCAATACTTTTTCAATAAAATTTGGTGCAACTTTTACATCTAAGAAACAGATTAACAGCTCTGATAAATACTGTATATATATATATATATATATATATATATATATATATATATATATATATATATATATATATATATATATATATTACATTAAAAAAAATGGTTTTGCTTAACAAAATTCTACCCCAAAATTTCTTGAAATCAAATACAAATAGGGCAACAGGAGAAGTATCCCACACTTCTCTTTTCTAAAGTAAATCTGTACAGCAGATATGCCCATCGACTTCAAAAACAATATGATTTGGGTCAGTGGCTGGACAGGACAGATAAAAAAAAAAAAAAGTTTCCTTCTATAAAAAAAAATATAATTTTTTTAAATTGATTAAGAATCGTTACAAATAAAATTGCGATTCATTCTAAAATTGATTTTGACACCCTTACTTATTAATGATAAAGAATTACATTTATCTGTGATATTGCGGTTAAGTTTTAGTTAACTATGAACAACCTGTGATTAATCGCGATTAAATTAATACAATTATTATAATCGTTTGATAGCCATAATAAATATATATATATATATATATATATATATATAGGATTGTGTGTGTGCGTAATGTAAATTAATTTGATATCAAAATCACTACACTAACTTCAGCTATTGTTTTATTATTATTATTACTATGAACGATTAATATCACTGTGTGTGTTGTCTCAGAGTGTTCTGTGATCACGTTTACACATGTTTTTACAAATAACCAAGCTAACTATTTTTGGTTCCCAGAACATTGTGATCACGCTAGCACACAAACACACTCAATAGACACACATTAAGACACTTTTTTGCCACACAGCAGGGTGTGGATTGTGATGTAACAACAGTCTTTCGTACAGAAATAACACTTTCGTTTGCATGTATTAAAGCAAGCGGTAACGGACTCAACAACAACACATAACTTGACCTACTTCAACATTAACACCTCCGCCCCCCACATCAGATTGTGACAAAAATGCAAGATGAAGTACAAACGATAAAACATTAGATATTATGTGTATGTAAAATTTGACTCCCGCCCTGTTGACTTTCCTGATGACTTTGTTAAAGTTTCGGAACCAATCAGAAATGTCAAGCAGCTAAACTGTGCCTAAGAAGGGGAAGTGTGGCGAGAGTATTTTGCATATATTACCTATCATGCACTATAATGGAGTTATATATGTATAAGTTTAAATTATATATAAGTGTTTTATAATGTCCACAAAGTTCAACAAGCAGAATGTGTTTTATGTGCGACCGTGTGTTGACTTTATTTGTTGGTTACTGGTCGTTTACACCACTAGTGGGGAAAGTTGTTTGGATTGCGTCAAATTAATTATTGCTGCGCTTGAGTCACTAGAAATTGAACTTTTGGACGTCAGATAGTGATTCCACAGAACTCCATTGGGCAGTAAAAATCTGTCCAATATTATGCCAAAGGAATTTGCACCGGTATAAATTTGCTTGTTAAACTAGTAGAATCAGAAAAAACAATGCCGACTACAGCTTGACGTTAGCCGCTAGCAAGCTAGCCCTGTTTTAAAGCACCTCTTCCTGAAGGCGTTTCAGTGTTATGGATTCACCTTCATCGTTAGTTTTTTGTCCAAACTTCGTCCATTCTCCCTTTTTTGTCTACACACTGAGTCTGATTGTAAATAGTTTGTGCGAGTGATTTGCCAAACATGCTTTTCTGCTCATTTTACCAGCAGTGTCACAAAAAAAAAAGAAAATTGAACCGGTATTTTTCAAAAGCAGTATAGTACCATTTTTGATCCATTAGTACCACAGTACTTTATTAGTACCGGTATGCCGTACAACCCTACATTAAACCAGTCCTTGGTACAAATAATATTGGAAAATGTCGCTAAATGTGCATTTCTGCTGACAAGGTGGCACACCAACAGTTTAACCACGGCACATTGCTATAATCTTCGTAGCTGAGTTGTTGTAGGACACTTCACTGCATGCATTCACTCCCAACCTTGGCTGACACATTGAATTTGTTTGTTTTCGCATCGTGTGCCAACTGGTCACACCTCCTGCTGTGCTTGCAAGGAGGTGCAGCAGACTGATAAAGTACAGTCGTTACCTGGAGAGAAGGAAAGGAAAATCAATCTTCTGTTCACCCTCAGAGGGCTCACCTGTATCCCAGGTCAGGTTCAGGTAACATTGTTTGTACCTCTTTTTTGATTTGTTCTGCTCTTTTTCGGTATCTACTGCGAAAATGCTCGTTGCAGATCTTCTGTGTGACTGGAACCTTTAGCTGTTTTTGAAAATCCACTGCAAAAACGCTACTCAAAGATCGATCTAAATGTCAGGATTGCTTTACATTTTTTAACAACCTACTGCAAAATGTTAGTCTTGGTCCTCTTGGCCAGGGTTTTTTAACCTTTTTGACTTTGTAGCCTAATTTTTCTAACCTGACTCTCGCCAGATCCTTGTAGTTCGCTGAGCTCTACACATAATACCCGTCCTCCACTGTTTGACCAATTAAAAAGTCAGTAGTTGTGTCACATTCAGGTTGCCAGTTGAGCACCGCCCTCTTCTTCTAGCTACTGCCACTGGTAAAGTTACTAAACATGTCAAACCTTAGTAAATCTAAAAGGCGTCGTTACAATTCTCAACTTATTCATGACAAAGCCAGGAACAAAATGATTTGTATTGGGGATGCCTTTGAAAGTTGGAGACTTTCATAAAAGGAATGAAAATAAATGATGATGATGATGATGATGATGATGATGGAGACAATTGAAGGCGGAGAAGATTTTTTCATCTGACCCCAAACGTACTAATGTTTTCCCTGATAGGTAAGTCAGGCATTTACATTTTCTTCTTACTTGTAATAAACTAAAATGGACATCCATCTATTTTCTACCGCTTGTCCCTTTTGGGGTCACGGGGGGTCGCTGGAGCCTATCTCAGCTGCATTCGGGCGGTAGGCGGGGTTACACTCTGGACAAGTCGTGGAAATGTACATTTGGTATGTAAACTATATAGTCCAATACAGTCTATGATTTTGTCTAACAAAACTAGTATGTTTGTGCAACGAATGCTTAGTGTGGTGGTCAGTGTTAATGACACATCGACATATAGGCTAACGGGGGAAATATATGCCTTTTAACCTGTATGTCGATGTGTCATCCAACTGACAGAGCAAAATGTATTTTTGACAAATAAAACCTATGTGGATATGGGTCATGTCAGTGCCTATTTTGTTCTCAATATGCTGATACGCTGAGGAAATGCGTTCCAACATTAGCACGACTAATTGTGGTTTCTGGTACTGTATGTGCATCAGGCACATATGGGGTGGTGTTTGCTTGGCACAATATAATGCATCACGTGTAATGATTTTCTACTTAGTGTATTGACATGGTAGTAGGCTATTTGATTTATGTGTAACGTGGTTTTTTCGTGACGTGGGTTGGCTCATAGAATTGCACTCTGCACTGAAAGATGGTGATGTGCGTACATGGAAGAGAATGTAGTGCATCAGGTTGGATGGAACAAGGAGTTATGCTGAACGAAATGTGGCAATAATTATACTGTTGGCCTCGGCTTACCATCAATGTAGACTTATGCAATATATAGTATATTATATATTATTATATATAATTATTTCAATGGTGGTCCGTGCGGTCAAAGTTGACATTTTAGCAGGGTAATCCCAACAATCTGTTCCAACTTCCAACGAAAATATTGCTGCGTAACTTTACAAATACATTTGGCTAATGGACATCAGTAAAATGGGGCATAATTACTTTGTAAAGCATCTTGTAAGAAGCATAAACAAGAGAAACCTACAGCGTAGGACTCGTGGATTGCCATTTGAAGTTCCTTGGCGTAGGAGTAGGATTCGGCTGCGTATCTGGGAACCTCAGTCATTGAGAGTGGGAGGGGACTACAGAATTTTGACCGTAGTTGCAGTACCCTTTCTGGCCACATCACTACATATGGCACCTTTTAATTTTGTTTATTTATAATAGCACAACATAATTGTATGTAAATGTATTTTTTATCAGTTTTTTTAATCTTTTCTTATGCAGCATATTAGATTAGTATGTATTTTTCAAATCAGCCTTACCTAGGCCTTAATAATAATCTTTGTGATTAACAAATGGTTTCATACCATTTGATGAGGTTTAAACTGTAAGTAGGAAATCACCTAAATATCAGTGTTTATATTCACGTAGGTACTGGGCGGCATAGCTCGGTTGGTAGAGCGGCCGTGCCAGCAACTTGAGGATTGCAGGTTCGATTCCCGCTTCCGCCATCCACAGCTGTTGTGTCCTTGGGCAAGACACTTTACCCTCACTGGTTTAAATGTAACTTACATATTGGGTTTCACTATGTAAAGCGCTTTGAGGCACTAGAGAAAAGTGCTATATAAATATAATTAACTTCACTTCACTCTTTAGTGTACAATTCAGGCCTCGAGTTCAAAAAAGTTAAAATCCTCTGTTTTAAGGGACAGGTGTTTTTATGTGCTTGGCAAAGATCATTTTTATAAAAGGAACACCCTCTTTTGCATGCTGTGTTCCTCTTGGACTACTACTCTGTTACTTGGCCATCTGTGTTCTATTGATGTGTGTAGCAACCAGCACGTGGTTTCAGGAAGGAACTAGCAAGTTCAATCTCAACTGTGAGCTCTCACATTTTTATGCATTTAATGTAGCAGTAGTAGTAGCAGCGTTCATACAATCATCCATCTTCTATTGCTTGTCCCTGTCGGCGTCGCTGGAGCCTATCCCAGCTGTACTTGAGCGAAAGGCAGGGTAGACTCTGGACAAGTCACTATCTCACTGCCGGGCCAACACAGATAGACGGACAACATTCACACTCACTTTCACACACTTGCCCCTAATTAGTGTTGCCAATCAACCTATCCCCAGGTGCATGTCTTTGGAGGTGGGAGAAGCCGGATTACGTGACGGGTGGAACAAACGCAGTCACAGGTAAAACATGCAAACCCCACACAGAGAGACTCAGTCCCTGGGGATCTTATTGTGAGGCACACGCCCTAATCCCTGTTACACCGTGATGTCAGTGAATTAAATAATTGTGTTTCCACGGTTACACCAAACGACAACAATGTCATGCCTGCTTGTGAATTGTGTGCACATATTTTATGCTCTGTTGCGTTTGTGTTCAGTATTTAGAGGCGCACGCGTGCACACACACAGTTGATTAAGGATTACTCATTCAGTCCTTTGCTCTTACGTAGAATTCATGGAAGTAGTTGATGGAAGTACTGCGAATTATGAGTATCGTATTTAGTTTTCATGCAGTGAAGAATATTTGAATAAAAACTGTTTATTAAATACATCTACTTCAGTTCATTGAGCTCCTTGTACTTTTTGTGGTTTTGATGGGGGACAACATGGAAACTGTTAAAGGCCAACTGAAATGAGATTTTCTTATTTAAACAAGGATAGCAGGTCCAATCTATGTGTCATACACAAGGGTGAGGGCTCCTCACGTCCTCACGTTGTTTATAATGGGAGCCTCCAGCAGCAAGAGCTATTCGGACCGAGAAAACGACAATTTCCCCATTAATTTGAGGGAGGATGAAAGATTCGTGGATGATGATATTGATAGCGAAGGACTAGAAAAAAAAAATAAAGTTAAAAAAAAAGGCGATTGAATTGGGACGGATTCAGATGTTTTTAGACACATTTACTATAATAATTCTGGGAAATCTCTTATCTTTCTATTGTGTTGCTAGTGTTTTAGTGAGATTAAATAGTACTTGATAGACGGAGGGGTGTGTCCACGGGTGTCTTGACGCCAGTCTTTGAGGGAAGTCGACGGCAGCTGCATGGACGCTTGACCGCTCTGATCCGTAGTAAAGCTTCACATCCGGGAATTTTAAACAAGGAAACACCGGCTGTGTTTGTGTGGCTAAAGGCTAAAGCCTCTCACCTCCATCTTTCTACTTTGACTTCTCCATTAGTAGTTGAACTAATTGCAAAAGATTCAGCAACACAGATGTCCAGAATACTGTTTAATTGCGCGATGAAAAGAGACAACTTTTAGCCGCAAATGGTGCTGCGCTAATATATCCTCTACTGTCCGTGACGTCACGCGCACGCGTCATCATTCCACGACGTTTTCAACAAGAAACTCCGCGGGAAATTTAAAATTGTAATTTAGTAAACTAAACCGGCCGTATTGGCATGTGTTGCAATGTTAATATATCATCATTGATATATAAACTATCTGACTGCGTGGTCGGTAGTAGTGGGTTTCAGTAGGCCTTTAAGTGTTCTTGTTTGTCGCTAAATTGAAGACGTTCAGAATTGGAGCTGACAAAACACGTTGGATGGAACAGAAGAGAAAAAGTACTTTTTGCACCTTAACTGACAATCTATGAGTGTAAATCATACAAAACAATGCACGCATATTTATCCAGCTATATCACTCTTAAAGGGGACCTATTATGCAAAACCATCTTTTCTTACCTATCAGTTCCTGTTTTTGTGTATTTGGGATCTGTATTATTACTGAAAATTTGAAATCAAAACATGGATGCATGGCGGAAATATATTTCTAAAAAAAAATCTTGCCTTCCCTCATACTTCCTCCAAAAGATCCAGTTGTGACATTTTTCCAAATGGTGACATCAGTGGATATCGCCATACATGGTGGAGGTTTACCCAAAGAGCTTTGTGCGACTACGAAATTGTAGTCAGTAAGCTCCTGCTTTTTGGCCATCTACTTGTTGTGATGCAGACTGGCTCGTACATCCACATGCTTCCTCCGCTGTTGCCATTTCTTATACAATTTAGTGTATAGTTCTAACTTATATCGGTCAGTAGACTCCATATGGAGAAGCTAAGTTTTACTACATGGCTGGAAGGGAGAAAACGCAGTCGCAGTGGAGGCACGTAAATAGGACTACCTACAAAACAGCGCATCCTGAAGAGACGATCAGAAAGCACCTTGAAAACTTATGCAACATTTTGACCAAATAACCACCATTTCATGTTATGTAGACCACAAGGAAGTGTTTTATATTACAACAAAATCATTATATGACCACTTTAATTAGCCGTGTGAGCCAGTGTGCTGTTGGTTTTATTATTGTCAGTCATTCATGTTATTTCTGTGATAAAACGTGTTAGTTAACATAACAAACTTGCGAAGAGCAATCGCATTACAGTCTTTCTATGACTCTGCTCCCTTGTGTGTGTGCATGCACCGTGACGTGCTAATGGGAGAAAATCCAACTATTAACTTTTAAACAAGGCCACAAAATGACACCACCAAACACCCAGTGTTCAAACAATGTGAAAGCTGAAGAATACTGTAAATGGTCTTTTGTGTCTTTATCTGTTCATGTTGACATTTTGCAATTGTCAGCTTTGTCAAAGTGCAGTTATTTGCTATTTTACCATACATGGCCTACTTCTTCGAACCGGGACAAGGAGAATAAATGTGTGGAACTGGATCACAGATCAGAGCCAAACACGACTTTAGATAAGAAGTGGGCTCAGGCCAAGTGAGTACACCCCTGATTGAACACTTCAGGTGTATGCAGGAGGCGAGTATGTTTCACAGTGTACAATTTGGTGCCGATCCAAACGAAGGCAATGTCCACACAAAATATTTTAAAACTCATACGTTTCTTAGCTTTTTCACTAGTCCAAACGCCAAGACATACGTGTGTCATTAAAAACACACACTAGGGTAAACTAAACTAAACTTTGTCTTCAACGTGTGTTGACAGTTTTAACGAAGAGTTAGAATTTGTCCATCGTCTGATGACCTCACAAGTGTGCGCCATCATTTTCACCTTTGAAAAGTTCAATGGCAAACATTGCTGACTATAATTTACTGAAAATACATAAATATTAGATGTAAATATACTGCTTCTTTTGCTCTACATTGATAACATGTTTTTCCTGCCATGAGCTGCGATGTTCGCTATCGTGCCACCTCTGGAAATAATGTCCTTGACTCTTCTGATTGGCTGACATTGCCTTACAGTCCCCGTATGCGTTTGTGTGGGGACAGTGATAATATTTAATAATGCACACGTTTGTTTGGACATATTTTGCTACCTTATGAAAAGTGTCTGTGTGAACATGGCTTGAAGTAGCCCAGCGTTAGAGTGCAAGTTTTTTCTTGATCATTTGTCAGCTTGTAATGAGTCCTCGCTAAAAATAACATTATTCTGACCTTGCTGGGATGACAGCTTGCCACATTTTATTTAATAACACTTGAGCAAAAAAACCTAGTTTCACAGCCTTTTACAGCGGAACCACGTTGACCCAAAAACCTTAAGATTTTTTCATAGTTATTACTTACTTTTCTCCAGTTCCTTTCAAGCATCTTTGCTTTTCTGCGCACTGTATCTTTTGTAAAAGTTTCACTTTACAAACAAGCACAGAAGCAAGTTCTTTGAACCCCTCAGAACCGGGTCTCGGAGCTGCCCCTCTTTAGCATTACGCCACCGCTCGACTCGCCGTGCTCGAAGCTCAGATTGTTGTGTGACCTCGATATCATGAGCAGCTTCTCCCGCTTGCTGAAGTCTCGCCTGGTTGTGGCCGGTAACACCTCGTCAAGGCAGCGCTCCACATGATCCTCCCTGTCCTCCAGGCGGGTGTAGCCCTTGGTGCTGGCCCGGCCGCCGCTACCGATGCTTCGGCTGCTGTTGCTGCGGTCCAGGCGGGGCCAGCTGGGGTGCTTGCGCTGCTCCCGGTGCACGCTAAGCATGCTGGGCCTGCGCTCTAGATCCAGAGACTTGGAGTGGCTGCTGAGCATGTGCAGGGAGGAGTTGGAGCCAAAGTCGGCCCTGGCTGCTCCGGGGGACAGCCAGCAGCCCGAGGTAGAGGATGGCGCTGGCGACAGAGAGGAGGAGGACAATGACGAGTGGGGGGAGGACGAAGAAGAGGATGCAGAATTACTCCGGTGCAGGCCTGGTGGTTTGGAGGCCTTAGCAACAGACGCCACTGGAACCACCAGAGATTCCATGGCGCTGAGAGGTTGGGACTTCTCGTCGTCTCCCCTGAGTCCTCCTCGCTCCTCCTCTGTAATGGCCTCCATCTCTGGCTCATCGATGACACAGTTGTTGAGTTTAATAACAGGAAGCGTAAATGCAGAGATGGAGGAGGACACAATGGAGCGTGCGTGGTGTCCACCTCTCTCGCTGTCTGCGTCCATTGACCACTGGGGGCGTACAGAATCTGAGTGAGCCAACCCAGGAAAGACCCTATCCTTGTAAAGTGGCGCCAACAGTCCCGCAAAGCTACAGTCCAATTTAATCTGCTCTCTCTGCCCGTCGTCCTCCTCGTTCCCCAGTAGCACTTCCTCCTCCGCGCAGCCACCTCCAGCTGCGACCCAAGAGGAAAGGCCAAGTAGAGGGTTGTACTCGGCGCTGAAGGCTCTGAGATCTTCTCTTGCATAGGTGGTGTTGTTCTGGACTTGCTTTTTGTGCTCCTTCTGTCGCAACCGATGGATGTCGATGACGGTGGAGTACATGTCTCGCATGTGGATGATCTACAACATAAAACAGGAGGGTCAGAGCTAAGTTAGTTATACATCATAAAGTTTGGTTACAGATAACTAGAGAAAGGAAGTCCTGCAGAAACAAGGCAAGGCAGGTTACCAAAACAGGGAAGAGGACGCAAACTTGCATTGAATTTGCCAGACACAGGACTCTTACTTCATTCCAAAGACTCAAAGCAAATATTCTGCCCATCCCAAGCAGCAAACTGTCATCTTGATGTTTGTGGCTTACTGGAAAGTTGTACGTCGAGAAGAAATATAATTCAATCAAGTGAGGGAAGAAGTACAGAACAGAATGACAGAGATGTTGAAGGATGAAGAGGGTGGGAAGAACTGTAAACTTCATGTTGCTTATTTCGTCGAAATGAGTATCAATGTCTGCAGTACGGACGTGCCAAATGAGAGACAGGCCTTTGAATATAAATGATAAATGGGTTGTACTTGTATAGCGCTTTTCTACCTTCAAGGTACTCAAAGCGCTTTGACACTACTTCCACATTTACTCATTCACACACACATCCACACACTGATGGGGGGAGCTGCCATGCAAAGCGCTAACCAGCACCCATCAGGAGCAAGGGTGAAGTGTCTTGCTCAGGACACAACGGACGTGACGAAGTTGGTACTAGGTGGGGATTGAACCAGGCACCCTCGGGTTGCGCACGGCCACTCTTTCACTGCGCCACGCCGTCCCTATCCAGGTTGTTGTTCTCTGGTCAGACTTGTAATGTCCTATATTTAAGCAGTCTTGAAGCAGAAACAAATGAAGCTCGCTCAGATGAAAGGAGAAATGTCTTCAAAACCTCAACAGTCTAGTTTCAATCGATTCAATACCCTGTGAACGGGCATTGAATCAACAGCACGGCAACAATGCAAACATATCATCCATGCACGCATACACCTCTGTGGGGGTGTAACAGTGGCCAGTCAATTTCAAGAATAGTGTTGGCAGTCTCGGAAATGTCCTGTGCTTTTAGCTCAATATCCAGGGTGCTTGCCTCTCACACAGGCCACCTGGGTTCGCACCCTGCTCGAAGTTGTAGGAAACAAAACACAGCCGAGAGAGAGAGTACACAATCGCTACACGAAGCAGAGCTGTCTCTGATCGAGAGTCATGAACACCAATCAAAATTGGGGGCCTCTGATTCGGTGGGGGCCCCTGAGCTCCAGCCAAGGTAAGCCTGTGCATTAAGGCCGCTATGCGTGCGAATGACAGACAGCGAAAGGGGCGTCGTGACTCAGATGGTCAAGCGGCCGACCAGAAACCTAAAGATTACTGGTTTGAATCCAGGTTTTGCCATCCTTGTCACTGCCGATGTGCCCTTGGGAAAGACACTTTACCAACCTTGCTCCCAGTGCCACCCGCTTGGGGCTAAATGTAGCTCAAATGTAGATCATGGGTTTTCAATGTAACAAACTTTCAGTCACGAGAGAAAAAGTGCTATATACAGTAAATATAATTCACCTCACTTCAGTGGACTGCATAGCCTACCTTTGTCTCTCTGTCTCTGTTTTCATGGAGAATAGCATTTGCACAGATAAAGATAAAAATCCCAATCCCCATTGTGAAGGGCCCGAACATCTTCATCCTCTCAGAGCGACGATGCTGCTCCAGGAACCGAGTCAGTGGGCCCCCTGGCTGCGTAGAAGTTGAACCTGCATGCAGACAATGAGTCACCCTCTTAGCAGTTTGTAAACAAAAGCTGCCAGCTAGATTACCTTCTACATTTTGACTTGCACTGGAGTTCCCCGCGGCGTCATCTGCCACATCTCCCCTGATGGGCCCTTTGGCTCCCCTGCCAGGCGGGATTTGACCTGTAGATGATCTTTCACTTTGTGGCCAGTAGCCCAGTGTGGCCATGCCAATCCCTATGGTCATGATAACCAGGCCCAAGAGGAGGAAGAACCCTGACGCAGAGTAGAGGCGCAGCCTGCCACGCACTATCACAACATCTGCACGTCTCTTACGTTTCCTTTAGGAATAATATGAAAGAGACACAACATCAACATCATCTGACAGAATACAGTAGTAGTGCTCGAGGACATTTCAAGTAGAGATGCACGATATTTTTTTCCCCCATTTGATACAAATGTTCAGCCCCTCCAGGATTTCGCAGACTTTTTTTGTGACTGTCATAGCCGAAAATGACTGAATTTGCAGTAGCTATTTCAGAAGGTTGCGGCAAAAGTTGCAATGTTTAGAGGCTTATTTTCTGTCAACAAAATTTTACCAACTTATGACTTTATGAATTGGTATCAAGGTTTTATTGTAAGTGTTTCTTATAACCTTAAACTAAAAAAAACACAGGATTTAAACAAAAATTGGAAAACAAATACAGTATTGTTTTATTAGATTTTTGCCACACAGACTCAAAAGTAGACCGTAGATGGCAATAAAAGCATAAACTCAGAGCTCATTGCCAAATTACTGTACAATTTTAATAATTACAACTAATAAAATAATAATTATAATTGCATAAAGAAACACCACTAAAGGCTTCTTAATTGTCTGCGGTCTGCTCTGTCATCAAGTTGCAGACATTCTCCATAAAGGTTTTTAAAAGTGTTTGTCAATATTAAACATTCATTTATGTGTCATCACAATTACCCCAGCACATTAAGAGCATTTGTTTACTGTTGAGAAGAATCTATAGCACTAAATTGTGTTTGTAAATGACAGTTGATGAGAGATTATCATCACACTTAACATCTCTAACATGTAAATGTTTCCTCTATGCTAGCTCAGCATTGAAAATAAAAATCTGTTCTTAAATGTTTTACCTTGGATAAATAACACTTCACTTAATACATAAATACATGTATACTATAGGAAGTTAATGATTATATACTACATCAACCAGAAGGCTTAGTGCTGTTGATGGAAAATCCTTGAATTGCCGCCGGGCATATAGTATGCGCCTGCCTTGAATTACTGCCGGCTCAAACTCGCTTCGCAAAATAATTAGCGCATGCTTAATATTACCGCCGGGTCAAACTTGTGACGTCACGAGTGACACTTCCTCTGTCATCATTTTTAAAGTGGAGAAGGCTGATTTCAATACCGATAATTTGAAATTGCATAAAGGGAAGAAGATTAAGAGCTATTCAGTAGGATTTAAGGTCCAAGCTAGAAAAGTAAGCAGCTATGTTTTATTAGATGGCGGCGAGGAGGCGGTGACGGGGAGCGAGCCGAGAGGAGGAGCGGAAGAGCGACATGGACTGAGGTTTTATTGAAAAATAAACAAAGTCAAACTGCTCAAGCCATGTCTTTCATTGGTGGTCCTGGGAACCCGCAAGACGACAGCTTGAGACCATCACAGTACCGTAGCTGTGTTTGTCAAATATGAGTCATTAAATGACCCCCGCCTCCTGGTGGTAGAGGCCGCTAGTGATCCTTCTTGCGACTACTCAGCTGCAGAAGAAGTGACAATAAGTGATGGGATATGTGCTGGGACGGATATGACGCGGGGGGTGCACGACGGACCTTTTAGGGTGTAACACTTCTATGCTGGCTATGTAAACAACCGGGCTGAAATAAAGCATGTTCCAGTCCTAAATACCCAGTGTATTATTTATACAATAACCCTTCATGGTGGCAGCGATGGGATAAAGAGATTACCTACGGAGCAGAACGGGATGGAGAGTTCACCGACGATAATTCTGTCGTCGCCCGGCCCGCACTTGAGGAGCCGAGCTAACTGATAGCAGCAGTCTGATAGCAGTTTTCTAAACTGGACTTTCAATCGAAGCAGGAGGTAATAAAGGAAGATCTCCATCGAGACAAAGAGAGTTTTAAAACTGAAGAAAGATAAGGGAGACTACTATAAACAAGTTATCAATGCTTTTGATCAACAGAGCTGGCTTGGACTTCATCTATAAGTAAAGGTAAGACCATAATAACGTTTTTTTATTAAATGTGCTTTTCATGATGATATCCTTACGTCACACTCAAATTTTTACTGCATGCCTTTCTTTAGTAAGTGCCGGAGTGAGATGAGGTTTTATAATAATTAGTGCATGCTTACCTTTACCGCATCCCTTTGGTAAGCGCCGAAGTGAGAAGAGGTTTTAAATTGATTGGCGCCCCGGCGGCTATTCAAGGAAATACGGTATGTTTTAAGATGACAATTGTGTCATTTGAGCACACACAATAAACAAACATACGGTAAGGTGAGGTGGTCTAAAATGTAGGAAAGCAAGGCAAAGCCACAGGAAGGAGATGCTTAAGCCAATTTTAAAAACAAAGTAAAAGTGTCCAAAACAAAGAGTAAAGCTAAGAGCATGCTGCGAAGACTTTCTTGGAGAGTAACTGACCACACATGACATGACAATTGGACAAAGACAAGACAGCAACCAGAGAACAAAATACACAGACTAACTGGACAACTGAATAAACCTGAACTAGACACAAGAGGAAGGAAAGAGCTGATTGGAGGAAACCCGTGCAAGATTAGACAAAAAAGCACATGGGACCAAAACACAGGGGCAACAGGTAACAGATCACGGTTGTACCTTTCCCACAAGAGACTTATTGCAAACATCGCTGAGTCCAAACACAAAAAAAAAAAGAAATTTCAAAACAGGGTGGGTGGAGAATAGCCTAGGTACAATCACCAATGGGGGGAACCTTCTAGATAAGTCAGGGAGGTGGGCCAATAGAAATGTCGGAAACCCTCGGGGGCTGATTAGGAAGGCAGGACCAGAGAAATAGATGGAAGGCCTATGGGGGCTGAGTGGGCCAGCAGGGCCAGCGTAGTAGGAACTTTCCATTGTACTTGACCAAGAATGGACTGGAATTAGGCAGCTGCAGGTAATGCAAAATCGCACCAGGCATGTAGGAGTATGCCATATTCTCATTCAGAACAGAAACTGAAGTAGTCGACATCAAAGAGGCTTTAGACTGCGGCCTAGCTGGAACAGGAAAAGGAGAAATTGACATCAAAGAAGCTCTCGGCTGCCGCGCAGCTGGAACGGGTACTAGAGACAATGTTGACAAGGCTTTGGGCTGCCACACAGCCAGAACAAGAACAATAGGAACTGGAGGCGTTGACGAAGCTATTGGCTGCCCCATAGCCAGAACAGGAACTGGAGGCATTGTCAACAAAACTTTAGGCTGCCACAGAGGCGTCACACCTTTAGACTCCCACGCAGTTGTAACAGGAGGCAGCTGTGCGTCCCTAACTGTAAGGCTGCCAGTCGTGAGGCTCCTCTCCAAGGATGAATTATCAGACATCCCTGTTGAGCAATGGCGGGGGTAGGAAGGGCCAGTGGGACTGGCCCAGTCTGACTAGTACATGCCAAGGATAGGTGGAGGGAGGCTTGGAGGAGGATTTAAGCTTACTCCTGCACTGGACAATGACTGGACACAAGGTCGCCATGGAGACATGACTGTGGAGGTCACAGGAGGATGGGTTACATCAGCCTGCTGCCGTTAGGTCAATAAAGCCTTTGATTGATTGATTGATTGAAACATTTATTAGTAGATTGCACAGTTCAGTACATATTCCGTACAATCAACCACTAAATGGTAACACCCGAATAAGTTTTCCAACTTGTTTGAGTCGGGGTCCACGTTAATCAATTCATGGTAAATTCATGGCCTCATAACCAAAGGGGAAGCTAACAGCGGAGAAGCTACACTGCAGGACTTTGGATCATGTGAACAGACTTTCATCAGAGGGATAAGCCAGACAACCGAGACAAGTTGAGAGGTGAGACAGGCTGGGGTGAAGAGGACCGTGAGTGTGTCTACTTGGACGACGTCATTGGCCTTCACGTGACGGGCCAGGTTAGATTGACAAACAAGTGCCCAAGTAAGTGTCAAAGGTCAACTCATGAGAAGAAGAGTTGGGACACAGGAAAAATCTAACTCTAAATCAGAATCTTGGAGAATAATTTGCTCATTCATAGAATCACCAGAAGAAGGTCAGAATCATCCCAGAATGTGTGAGACAGAGGATTAGAAACAGCATTGGAATTTGAATTAAGATATACAGGATCAAAATCATAAAGTCGATTTATGAGCTCATGCTCAAGATCATTAAGGTCGGAAGAATCAGAACAACACCAAAACGTAGGGGACAAAGAATTACGATAGAAACATGGTGATTGGGCACAAAAGACGAGTCTGAAAGATAAGAGGAACGAGAAAAACTAGAAGAGGTAGAACTAAGGAAAAAAAAATTAAACATTGTAGGTATGTAGGTAGGGCTGGGCGATATATTAATATAAACGATACATCGCAGGTTTGTCTCTGTGCGATATAGAAAATGACTATCGTAATATTCAATTATATGTTCTCACGCAGTTGCTTTTAGCTGCGGGCATTACACAACAGGCGTTTCTCACTCCTTCTTGTGTCTTCTTCTCACAGAGACGGAAAACCACCCCGCCTTCTTACATACGTCACATAATCTCGCGCGTCTAGCGTCATACGCTCTCACCGAGAGCATTAAAATACAGGCGGTTCTCACTCCTTCTTGTGTCTCCTTCTCACAGAGACGGAAAACAAGCCTGCCTTCTTACATACGTCACATACTGTTGCGCGTCTAGCGTCAAACGCTCTCGCCGACCAGAGAGGTACCAGCATGGCTAACGTTAGCTGAGAGGTCGTACAAGCAGAGCGGAGCGGAGCTTGTGACAATACAAGAGAGAAGGTACAAAACTGATCACAAATGGAGGAAGAACAATAAATGCCCAAAATAAAGAGCAGGGGATCTATCATCTGGTGGTTTGGCTTCAAGTGGGAAGATATTCAGCAGACAACAGCAATATGCAAAGTATGCAGCAGAAGTGTTACTACAAAAAGGTAGTAACACTATTAATTTGTTCTTTCATTTAAAAAGAGTATTCAATAAATACAGTTTTGGTCAATTGACATAGTTGCGATTTCCCTCTCTGCATGAAAGTTTTTAAAGTAGCATATATGAATGCAGTATGAAGAAGAATGTTTTAATGTAGACACATAGAATCATCATACTGCTGTGATTATATGCATCAAGTGTTCATTCAAAGCCAAGGCAAAATATCGTAATATTTATCATATATCGCGATATGGCCTAAAAATATCGCGATATTAAAAAAAGGCAATATCGCCCAGCCCTACTCTGACCAGGCAAAGACGTCAGCCACGGGGGGCACCATCTTGTACAAACAAACATTTCCTTCTATGGTTCTCTTCCTTCTACTATGTAATGGTGGTTATTTAGTCAAAATGTTGCATAGATTATGTTTTACAGACCATTTTCAAACTGGTTTCTGACCCTCTCTTCAGGATGTGCCATTTTGTGGCATTTACTTGTCTCCACTCTGACTGTGTCTTTTCCACGGCCATTTAGTTGTGGTTTTTAGGGCTTCAACTACGAGTCTTCTGAAAAATATAAGTTAGGAACCATGAAGGAAGGCAAGACTATGCCTCCACGGTTTGATTTCAAATTTTCTGAACTGATGCAGATCCCAAATCCACAGCTACCAATAGGTACCGGTTGGTTTTGCATAATATGGCTCTTTTGAGGCAGCAATGGGGACGCTGGCGAGGACAACTACTGCCATGTGCTTCCTGCTGCGTCCATTTTTTGGTCCGATTTAGGGCTTGGCGATATATCGATCTATACGATATATCGCGGGTTTGTCTGTGCGATATTGAAAATGACTATATCGTAATATTCGAGTATACGATCTCACGCAGTTGCTTTTAGCTGCGGGCGTACACTTAAGGCTCTTCTCGCTCTTTCCTGTCTTTCCTTCTCACAGACGAGCAGGCGAACATTCTTACATACGTCACATACTGTCACGTCACATGTCACATACGTGTCCGCCCTCGCAGAGCAGAGAGATAGCATACTGGGCTATGTTAGCTGCTAACATAGCCGTACAAGAGAAAGAAGGTGCGGATCTGGTAACAAATGAAGGAAGTCTTAATTCCCAATAAAAAAACGCAGGGTTTCCATCGTCTGGCTGTGGTTCGGCTTCACGTGGGAATATGTCGAACAGACAACCGTAATTTGTCAAGTGTGGG
This sequence comes from Nerophis ophidion, assembly GCF_033978795.1. Classification (NCBI taxonomy): domain Eukaryota; kingdom Metazoa; phylum Chordata; class Actinopteri; order Syngnathiformes; family Syngnathidae; genus Nerophis; species Nerophis ophidion. The sequence goes on from NC_084615.1 coordinate 48,508,413, forward strand.
GGGAAAAAGCGTTGCTATAAAAAGTAGCATTACTGCTAATATTTAGCATCATTTGAAAAGTTACTCGCAAGAGAATGAAGAGAATTTAATAACGTCCGTAGTAACCTACCACATAGTGAAGGACGAATACTATTTGATTTCCAATTATGCAGCTCATTTTTATTTTACACTTAAAATGTCTCTGATAATCTTGCACTTTATGTTTTGGAAATTACTTGAATGTTTGTGCCATTGCTTAATAACTTTAATAAATACACTTTTGGTCAATTGACTTAGTTGTGATTTCCCTCTCTGCATGAAAGTTTAAAAGAAGCATATATGAATGCAGTATGAAGAAGAATGTTTTAATGTAGACACATATAATCATCATACTGCTGTGATTATATGCATCAAGTGTTCATTCAAGGCCAAGGCAAAATATTGTGATATACATCGTATATCGCGATATGGCCTAAAAATATCGCGATATTAAAAAAAGGCAATATCGCCCAGCCCTAGTGCGATTGTACTGTGACAGTTGTGAGTGGGGTGGCAAGGGGAGGTGGTCTTAAATGCAGGAAAATAGTGACGTGACAAGCTGTGCCAAAGCTTTGAGGTGTGAGTCGAGTAATAAGGTGTTTTTGCAAGCTTCATGTGGTGTAGGAGCTGGAATAGATGACGTGTGAAGCCTCGCTTCCGGCTGTACCACAAGACTGCTTCAAAATGCACTTCAGATTTTGCCGGGAGATTCGACAGCACATAAACCGCCCAAACTCCATTGAAAATGTGGGCTTGAGTTGAGGTCAGTTCGAAATTAGGATAACTAATACAAATAGTTTTTTAAATGCCAAAAATCTAAGAATAACAGTGCATGAAATTAAATTTGACGGCAAACTTAATCCAAGCCTTTTACCGCTTTGTCGTAAAATCATAAAATACCTCCACTTCAATCCAGCGTTTATCAAACCTCTTTTAGTGTCATGGTGTATGCATCTGATGAGAGATAGATTGATGCTCTGCAACGTCAGTGTCCAAATGGGTTTATCACTGTAAACCTTATGTTTAATAATGCAACACATGCTATATGTATTCTCTTTTAAACAGCCATCATAATTCAAGAGCTGGATGATGGAGAGTTGTGCAAAGAAAAAAAAAAGATCGCTTAAAACTGAAAAATTTAAATGAACTAAATCTCCCCTATTTTATACATCATTGTCCAAGTAACATTATAGTTCCATCTTCCTCTTTAAGCCCATATGACAAGGTTTTTCTGTCACCTTGGGAACATCATATACCGGTATGACTACCAAATATCATATAATACTACCAAAATACAAACACTTGTATATTTTATTATACAAGTGTTAATTTAACTAGCAAAACCATTTGGTCAAACAGTTAATGTGATTCATCATCATTTCCAAGAGTTATAACAGACGCAAAAATTCAATGCATCACAAATTATGTGGTTAGGATACAGCTGGTTGTAATCAATTATTTGGATAGCAGGTGGTTCTTGTGCCGAAAGCCAATGAAAGTGTTGCTCAAAAGGTTTAACCCAAAATAGAAAACAAAGTACAAATGCTCAAAACACACAAAACAAAGAGTAAAAGAGCATGTTGCAAGGCATGTTGCTTGGAGTCTAACTGACCGCAAATGACATGGCGATCGGACAACAACGAGATAGCAAACAGAGAACTAAACACACAGACTAATTGGACAACTGAATTCACCTGGATTAGACACAAGAGGAAGGAGATAGCTGATTGGAGGAAAACAGGGCAATACTTAGGTCCAACTAATGAGACAAACAAGTACATGGTAAGCAACATACATGACAACAGGAAACGAGAGTATGACAAATCTCTTTGCGGCTGGCTTTAGAGCACCAGGCATCTTGATAGGCTTTTAGACTTATAGACTTCCTTTTTATCGTCATTTAAATTTGAACTTTATAGTACAGACAGGAACGAAATTTAGTTGCACTGGCTCATTGTAGTGCAGGATTTAAAACAGCATTCTCTGTGGCTTATAAGCAGAGGTGGGTAGTAACGCGCTACATTTACTCCGTTACATCTACTTGAGTAACTTTTGGGATAAATTGTACTTCTATGAGTAGTTTTTATGCAACATACTTTTACTTTTACTTGAGTATATTTATAGAGAAGAAACGTTACTTTTACTCCGCTCCATTCATGTACATTCAGCTCGTTACTCGCTACTTTTTTTTTTATCGATCTATTAATGTTTGTTTTGGTTTTTCAAAGTAGGATCTGCGCATGCCTGCGTTTCACCAATCACATGTAGTCACTGGTGACGTTGGACCAATCAAACAGAGCCTGGCGGTCACGAGACCTACACACGTCGAATCCCACTTAGAAAAGTTGAAAAACTTATTGGGGTGTTACCATTTAGTGGTCAATTGTTCGAAATATGTACTGTACTGTGCAATCTACTAATTAAAGTTTCAATCAATCAATCAAAAGTTTAAAGAAAAAAAGACACTTTTTTATTTCAACCGTACTTCCCGTCAAAAGCCTAAAGGCTGATCGCACAGTTCCTGTCTTCACAATAAAAGTGCCGCTCCATCGCGCCTTCGCTAACAAAATAAGAGTCTCCGAAAGCCAGCGCAAACAAGCGAGCAAGCTACGGAGTTTGCAGCCAATGTATTTCTTGTAAAGTGTATAAAAACGAATATAGAAGCTGGACAAATAAGATGGCAAAAACCAACGACTTTCATGTGGTATTAGACAGAAAGGAATAACTTTTTTTCAGCACTACTGATTCCAATCAATGCAAGTCATCAGAATCAGGTAGTACACCAACTTATATTCTTGTCTTCATGAAAGATAGGAATCTATGTGTTAAACATGCATATATATTCATTAAAACACCTTTAACATGTAAACAAAAATGGCAAAATAAATAAATATAAATTATATACTGTATATATATATATATATGTATATATATATATATATATATATATATATATATATATATATACATATATATATATGTATGTATGTGTATATCCATCCACCCATTTCCTACCGCTTATTCCCTTTTGAGGTCGCGGGGGGCGCTGGCACCTATCTCAGCTACAATGGGCGGAAGGCAGGGTACACCCTGGACATATTAATATATATGATATGTGTGTGTATGTATATGAAACGTATGTGTATGTATATATGAGGTAGATCACTTCGACTTGGTCATTTATTAAATAATTGATTGACGTTGAAAAACTTATTGGGGTGTTACCATTTAGTGGTCAATTGTAGGGAATGTGTACTGTACTGTGTGTAACCTGGGTAACAAAACCCCATTAAATATCCTCATTTAAATATCCTTTTAAAACCCCATTGAATATTATTTTTAATTAAATATATTTCTATTTAAATAACCTTTCAAATCCCAATTAAATATCCTAGTTATTTTCGTGTCTTTGCGTGCGTCATTTCGTCGCGCGCTCACATGACCGCGTGCGTCATTGCGTCACGCGGTCACGTGACCTATTGCGGGAAGCATGTGACTCGGTTTTGACACTTTAATTATTAACTAAGCTTTTAACTGAAATGTAATGTCGAACTGCAAGAGCCAACTACTAAAGCCGTGGGTCGTCGTGCGAGAGTGTTAAGTGTGATTTATCTGCGGAATTGGTGAGTTGCATCTGTGTAGCTTAGCCGCTACATTCATTTTGAATGGAGCTGTTAGCATCTACTTATATGCCTGTTTCTCTGAATATAGTAAACTGAATAAAACGTTAGCACTGTTAACAATTGTCTGATTTGTTTCTGGGATGTGTTAATTGTTTGATGATTGTCAATGCTATGCATCCAATGCATTTTATGATGCAGTCCAGTGAACCACTGTCTGCTATGCACTTTATTTGTGGATGCAATGGGTACATTTTGATAATATTAGAGAATTAATATTTTGATACAACAATTATTATATTATTTATTCTAAATGGATTCATGAATGTATTGTACAATATTAAGAAATATACTTGCTATTTGAATACAGTAGTTTTATTTAGTATTTAGTATCTGAATGTATTTTGTGTGCGCGCACTGGAAAATTGACTGGTCCTGCCCTTGTTGTACAGGCCATGTTGGATGGCGAGCTAGAGCCTGAACTAGAGTCTGAAGCTTTATGCCTGGAACCGAACCAACCAAACTGAATCCACCCAACCGAGCCCCGGGCGGGTAGGAGGCTCCTCAGCAGCCGCTCTGTTTTTTCCCTTTGGTTTCCATGACGCAACAAGTTCATTTCTGTCCTCCTAAACTTTCACATTTACCCGTTACCCTCACTAAAACCCCTCTGGACACTGCCACCATAACGTGGACTTTGCAAGGTCGTTTAATGAACTGTTGTGTTGCGCTTATAACATTCTTGATAAAAACAAGGACTGAATCAAGTACAGTATCACATTGTAAATATTGAACGTTCTGTAATTTATGTTGAAAATGTGAATGGCCATTCGAATTTACATGTCTGTTTGTTGTTGTTTATTTTTCCTATAATTCTTTAATATAATTTGGTACCATTTTAAATTTAAAACCTGTGTTCAGTCTTTATTACTCTCCATTCCTAGAGCTGAATTTAGTTTCTTCTGATCTAGCCCAGTTATATAATTCCTTGTTTACTTAATACTTGTACATTGCTTTACTTAAGTAACATACAGGCTACATATGCAATCTACTACTACAAGTTTCAATCAATCAATCAATGAATGCCTACTGAGCCTATGGTGCTGTTAAGTTATTGTGGCTCAATTATCCTTTTTTTATGTATTATTATTTAATATATATTATTGTTTTAGTTGCTTAAGTGATGTTCCTGGCTCTGAATTTGCTCATTGCTATTTTTATGTTTTTGTGCATTATTTGTTGCCGTAATGAGGTTACTCATCAGTTACTCAGTACTTGAGTAGATTTTTCACAACATACTTTTTACTTTTACTCAAGTAAATATTTGGGTGACTACTCCTTACTTTTACTTGAGTAATAAATCTCTAAAGTAACAGTACTCTTACTTGAGTACATTGCTTTACTTAAGTAACATACGGCCTACATATTGTGGCGAGCTAGCCAGGAGTGGAGAAAAATAACTGAGCAATTTTTGTTGTGGTACTTATATTATTGTCTTGGAAAAATGGAAATATTCGAGAAAAATGGCATTAAGATTCTAAATGCAGTTTTGATTGAAGACGCGACAAAAACTAAAACTGACGACGAAGTAGTTGAATTTTTAAAGCAGTACGGGTCTATTTCAAAAATTGAATTTATAGACGAACCGGAATCTGATTTTCATTCTTCGATTGTCGTAGAGTACAACTCAGGCACCTCATTGGTTGCGTTACGTCCACTTCTGCCATATACAAGTGTGCGATACGGAAAAAGTGGCATATGAAATTTTAGACCTCGCTACAGTCTGCGCGGACGAAGTAGGGAAGCGAAAGACCAATGATTACCTCTCCGAGCTCGAAAAAATTGCGAAACTGACTGGCCAAGATTTTTCAGTCATTCTAAGTGGGGTGATGTCTTTGCTTGGTCAGAAGGTCAACAAGCTCCACACCACCGCCACTGAGGATGAGGCTCTTTCTGAAGATGGTAAAAAGCATTCGGCTGATCTTGCCGCGTCGAACCAGCACGTGGAATTGCCACCACGAGTCCAGCCGGATCCTACAGCCCAAACCGGCACAATACCTCCTTCGCCAGCCATGTTGCACGGTAATCTCAACCCACCTGAAGTTCGTTATGTGGTCGAACATATTGTGAAGAACGACGATAGCGCTATGAACATGTCAGCACAGCGTCTCAGGGCCTTCTCAGGAAGATCACCCAGATCTCCAACAGAGTCCGATTACGACACATGGCGTTCCGGGGTAGACCTTCTACTAAGGGATCCTGCCGTGTCCGATCTACAGCGCTCACGCAAAATCTTTGATAGCTTACTACCACCTGCTGCAGATATGGTGAAGCACCTGAAACCGGATACTCGTCCAACTGTGTATCTACAGACACTTGACTCAGCATACGGGATGGTCCAGGGTGGTGATGAGCTATACGCCAAGTTTATGGACACGTTCCAGGATGCTGGGGAAAAACCGTCTAATTATCTGCAACGTCTACAGGTAGCACTGAACCAGGCTGTGAAACGAGGTGGTGTACTAAACAAAGACTTTGAAAGACATCTTCTGACTCAATTTTGCCGTGGTTGTTGGGACAACTCCCTAATAACAGAACTTCAACTGAAACCAAGGAAAAAGAACCCCCCAACATTTGCTGAATTTCTGCTCTTGCTGCGAACTGAAGAAGATTCTGAAGCAGCCAAAGCCATCCGCATGCAGCAACATCTGCTCTTCACGCTCCAGAGCTGCAAACCATGCGCAGTACGCCAACACAGACAATGCAGGAAGGGGAGAGATTGCTGCTCTCACCAACGTCACGCAGCAGCTCACTAAACAGCTGGCTGACATCCAGAAGCAGCTCGCAACACTCACTGCTGCCCAGTCCAGATCCAGTCAGTCTGCTGCTTTCAAACCCATGCCTGGTAATGTGTTTAGTAAGGGCCAAGGGGCGGGCAAGCAACCAAAGAACCCGTCTTCTGTTCCCAAGCCTGTTTACTGCTATCGGTGTGGTGAAGATGGTCACATAAAAACAAACTGTGATAATCCCCCGAACTCTGTATTAGTCGCTGCAAAGAAGAAACGGTTCGCAGAAAAACAACAAAACTGGCAACGTTTTAACTCCTCATCAAGACCATCTTTAAACTAGAGTCAGTTCCAGTTGTGGGGCAAACTGGAACTGTTGTGGACCCACAATGTCCCAATCCAAAGAAGAAACATGTCAAATGTCAAGAAATGATCCAAAACACTACTGCTGTTCCATCCCGGTTACCTAAAGGCTTGGTCGGATCCCGCTGTACAGCAAACATCAAAATCGCTGGCGAAGAATTCAACTGCTTGTTGGACACCGGATCGCAAGTAACCACGATCCCAGTCTCATTCTATAACCAGCATTTTGCGGACCAGCCAGTGAAACCCCTGCGTGACTTGCTGCAAGTTGAAGGAGCTGCGGGACAGGCTGTTCCGTATCTCAGATATGTGGAGATGGTGGTCACCTTTCCAAGAGAGTTCCTGGGAGCTAATTTTGACGTCTCAACGCTAGCACTGGTTGTTCCTGACATCGAAACTCATCAGTCCCAGGTGGTAATCGGCATGAATAAACTGGAGCCGTTATGCAACCAGCATATGGGGAGTGACTTCTCCAACTTCCAGCCGACGGCAAATGGCTACAGAGCAGTGCTGCAACTGCTGCAAATACGGCACCAGCAACAACAACAAGGCTATGACGGAGTTGTGAGGTTACCCAGTAAGTCGCCAGTCCTCATCCCTGCTGGCCGCACCACCGTCATCGATGGCTCTACTTCCACCAGCATGCTGTCTCACGGTCAGTGGACGCTTGTGGAGCATCCCGCCTCACCACTGCCAGGTGGGCTGTGTGTCAAAAATTATTTGATTATGCTGCCAAGCCAATCCCACAAGAAGATTCCTGTCATCCTGAGTAACGAGTCGGACCAGGATGTGACCATTCCACCTCTCTCCACCATTGCAGAACTTGCCGTGTCACCACAGATCTTGTCGCACAGCGTGTCAACAAGCTTTTCACCATCTGAAAGTCCTCACATCAATTTGAATCTCAATTTTGGAAAGTCACCTATTCCACCAGAGTGGAAGGCAAGAATCACAGAGAAACTCCATCAGATCCCGGATGTCTTCGCACTCAGTGAACTGGACTTTGGATGCACAAACAAGGTAAAACATCACATAAAGCTGGATGACGAAACTCCGTTCAAACACAGAGCTAGACCCATTCACCCTCATGACATCGAGGCTGTCCGACAACATCTCAGAGACCTACTGGAGGCTGGTGTCATTCGTGAATCAGAGTCGCCATTTTCGTCACCAATCGTCGTGGTCCGTAAGAAGAACGGGGATATACGCTTGTGCATCGACTACAGGAAGCTGAACCTTCAAACGGTTAAAGACGCCTATCCCTTGCCAAATATGGAGGAGTCTCTTTCCGCTTTGACCGGATCAAAATGGTTCAGCGTTCTCGATTTAAAATCTGGGTAACCTCCAAATCGAAATGAACGAAGAAGACAAAGCTAAGACAGCTTTTGTGACGCCCATCGGATTTTGGGAGTTCAACCGAATGCCCCAAGGGGTAACAAACGCTCCATCCACATTTCAGCGGTTAATGGAGAAAAGCATGGGGGATCTCCATTTAAAGGAAGTTCTGGTTTTCCTCGACGATCTCATCATATTTTCAGATTCACTAGAAGAACATGAGCGGAGGCTGCTGCGGGTATTACATCGTTTAAAAGAATATGGTCTGAAGCTCTCTCCTGCGAAATGTAAATTTTTCCAGAAGTCTGTCAAGTATTTGGGACATATAGTTTCAGAAAAGGGAGTTGACAAAATCCTTGCTTTAAAAACATGGCCAATTCCAAGAACTTTGAAGGAGCTCAAGTCGTTCCTGGGATTTGCTGGATATTACTGGAGGTTCATAAAAGGGTATTCCGTCATCGCCAAACCACTCAATGATTTGACGCGGGGCTATACACCTACCTCCAAGTCCCGAAAAAGATGAAGTCCAGCAAAGTATCAAGACACGAAACAACCCTTCGGAGAGCGATGGATGCCTACCTGCCAGCAAGCTTTTGAAACTCTCATTGAGAAGTTGACCAGTTCCCCAGTCCTTGGCTTTGCCGACCCAAAAAGACCATACATCTTGCATACTGACGCCAGCACCACAGGGCTTGGAGCGGCTCTTTACCAAGACCAAGAAGGCCAGCTGAGAGTAATTGCTTACGCCAGCCGGGGCCTGTCAGCAAGCGAATCGAGGTATCCGGCACACAAGTTAGAATTTCTTGCGCTTAAGTGGAGTGTGTGTGAAAAGTTTCATGACTACTTGTATGGAGCCAACTTTGTGGTAGTGACTAACAATAACCCGCTCACTTACCTGTTAACATCTGCAAAGTTGGATGCCGCCAGTCATAGATGGCTTGCTGCCCTGTCCACCTACACTTTCAAGCTGCAGTATCGAGCCGGGAAGCAGAACCTCGACGCCGATGCTCTATCACGCCGCTCTCACAAACAGCCTGCTGACCTGTCAGTACACAAGGACTGGGACCTGATTAACAAATTCAAGGAAAAACATGTTGTGGAACATAGTGAAGTGGAAAAACTTGACCCAGACATTGTATCTGCCATCTGCCACCACTGTCTTGTCACCAGTCAGTCTAGAAGTTCCGCAGGAAGTCAAATTACCCTGGTCGAGTCTCTGAGTCTGTCAGCCAACGCAGTCCCTGACTGCTATGCCAGTGAACACCATCATGGCCTACCAGTTGTTCCCGCTCTGTCACATCTGGACCTCAAGGAAAAGCAACGGGCTGATCCAGTTATCAGAGAGGTCATTCACCAGATGGACACTGGGGAAAAGGTTCTCCCAACAGCAAGGAGGAAACTCCCGGACCTTGCGCTGTTGCTAAGGGAGCTGAATCATCTGTAAATACAAGAGGACATCTTGTACCGGAGGAGGTATGACCGAGAACAAGTCTCTTTTCAGCTGGTGTTACCGGAGGAGTTGAAGTCCGTAGTACTGACCAGTTTGCATGATGACATGGGACACCTGGGCATCGAGCGGACTTTGGACCTCGTACGCACCCGTTTTTTCTGGCCTCGTATGGCAGCTGACGTGGAGAACAAGATCAAGACCTGCAATCGTTGTGTAAGACGCAAGACACTTCCTGAAAGATCTGCACCACTCGTTAACATAAAAACGATTCGTCCGTTGGAGTTGCTCTGCATGGACTACTTGTCACTTGAACCTGATCAAAGCAATATTAAAGACATTCTGGTTTTCACCGACCACTTCACAAAGTTTGCAATAGCCATCCCCACCTCAAACCAAAAGGCGAGTACAGTGGCAAAGTGTCTATTGGAGAACTTCATCGTCTGCTATGGAATACCTGAACATCTCCACACAGATCAAGGACCCGCCTTCGAGTCTAAATTAATTAAAGAACTGTGCCAACTCGCTGGGATTGTAAAGACCAGAACAACCCCTTACCATCCTAGGGGAAACCCAGTCGAGAGGTTCAACCGGACCCTACTCAGCATGCTTGGGACGCTTGAGAACAAGAGAAAAGCAAAATGGAAGGAACATGTAAAACCGTTAGTGCACGCTTACAACTGCACGAGAAACGATGTCACCGGTTTTACGCCGTATGAACTGATGTTTGGCCGTTCACCGCAACTGCCGGTTGATCTGGCCTTTGGCTTACCTGTGTGGGAAAGACAAGCTGCCTCTCATTCCCAATATGTCGAGAACCTGCGGTCCAGACTTGAAGAAAGTTTCAAAATTGCTTCGAAGAATGCTGTTAAATCTGGCGGAAGGAATAAAACTCGTTTTGATCAGCGAGTTACTCCGTCGAGTCTGGAGGAAGGAGATAGAGTTCTTGTGCGAAATGTCAGGCTGCGTGGAAAGCACAAACTTGAAGACAAATGGGAGCATGATGTTTACATTGTTGTGAAGCGTGCCGGGGACCTGCCAGTATACACAGTTCGGCCTGAAAACGGGGCAGATGCACCAAATCGTACGCTCCACAGAGATCTACTCCTCCCATGCTCCTTTCTGCCAGCCAGTGGTGGTCCACATCCATTACCAGTTACACCACCACGTCGCCCTGTAACCCGGAGTCAGAAGCCAGTAAATATTGATCAATCTGAAGACCTGGAGGAAGAAGAATGGAATCTACCTCAAGTTCTGATTCCGCCAACCACTTTTCAGTTTCAGAGTTCGGACGCTGTCGAACCCTCCGCTGAACACTGCACTCAGCCGCTGCCCAGGGCTGTGTATTCCTCACCTGTGCCTTCAGTCATTCCTGTCGATCCTGTCTCAGAAACTGTGCACTTACCTGCCGATGGAGAGTCCTCTGCCAAAGCTGAAGCTTCTTTACTTGTGGAAGAAGAGGAACCAGAGCCTGTGGAAAATCCACCTGAGCCTGTAGAAACATCACCAACCGGTCTATTTGACGAAGACCCACCTGTGGATGAACCAGAGCTCCTTGATCAAGCAGAGGCATCACCCTGCCAAACCGAGCCGTTGCTCAGTTCAGTAGAATCACCACCTGAAGCTGCGAACTCGCCTGATCTTGTCGTTAAAACCACGCCTGTGATCAGCCGTCCTAGTCGTCAGCGTAAACCTCCAAATCGCCTTCAATATGCGGCATTAGGTAATCCTCTCATTTCTGTTGTTCAGACGCTATTTCAGGGTTTAGTCGATGCCTATGGCGAAGCGTTCACTACCTATGCAGCAAAGCATCTTTTAAAATCGGATACTTGCGACGGTTAGCATGCATCCGGAGTTGCATGATCTAAAGGGGGGAGGATGTAACCTGGGTGACAAAACCCCATTAAATATCCTCATTTAAATATCCTTTTAAAACCCCATTGAATATTATTTCTAATTAAATATCTTTCTATTCAAATAACCTTTCAAATCCCAATTAAATATCCTAGTTATTTTCGTGTCTTTGCGTGCGTCATTTCGTCGCGCGCTCACATGACCGCGTGCGTCATTGCGTCACGCGGTCACGTGACCTATTGCGGGAAGCATAAAATCCAGTAGTGGGCTGCTTCCAGGAAGAGCGAGAGGGACGTTGCTGCAGGTATGTGACTCGGTTTTGACACTTTAATTATTAACTAAGCTTTTAACTGAAATGTAATGTCGAACTGCAGGAGCCAACTACTAAAGCCGTGGGTCGTCGTGCGAGAGTGTTAAGTGTGATTTATCTGCGGAATTGGTGTGTTGCATCTATGTAGCTTAGCCGCTACATTCATTTTGAATGGAGCTGTTAGCATCTACTTATATGCCTGTTTCTTTGAATATAGTAAACTGAATGAAACGTTAGCACTGTTAACAATTGTCTGATTTGTTTCTGGGTTGTGTTAATTGTTTGATGATTGTCAATGCTATGCATCCAATGCATTTTATGATGCAGTCCAGTGAACCACTGTCTGCTATGCACTTTATTTGTGGATGCAATGGGTACATTTTGATAATATTAGAGAATTAATATTTTGATATAACAATTATTATATTATTTATTCTAATTGGATTCATGAATTTATTGTACAATATTAAGAAACATACTTGCTATTTGAATACAGTAGTATTATTTAATATTTAGTATCTGAATGTATTTTGTGTGTGCGCACTGGAAAATTGACTGGTCCTGCCCTTGTTGTACAGGCCATGTTGGATGGCGAGCTAGAGCCTGAACTAGAGTCTGAAGCTTTATGCCTGGAACCGAACCAACCAAACTGAATCCACCCAACCGAGCCCCAGGCGGGTAGGAGGCTCCTCAGCAGCCGCTCTGTTTTTTCCCTTTGGTTTCCATAACGCAACAAGTTCATTTCTGTCCTCCTAAACTTTCACATTTACCCGTTACCTTCACTAAAACCCCTCTGGACACTGCCACCATAACGTGGAGTTTGCAAGGTCGTTTAATGAACTGTCGTGTTGCGCTTATAACATTCTTGATAAAAACAAGGACTGAATCAAGTACTGTATCACATTGTAAATATTGAACGTTCTGTAATTTATGTTGAAAATGTGAATGGCCATTCGAATTTACATGTCTGTTTGTTGTTGTTTATTTTTCCTACAATTCTTTAATATAATTTGGTACCATTTAAATTTAAAACCTGTGTCCAGTCTTTATTACTCTCCATTCCTAGAGCTGAATTTAGTTTCTTCTGATCCAGCCCATTTATATAATTCCTTGTTTACTTAATACTTGTACATTGCTTTACTTAAGTAACATACAGGCTACATATGCAATCTACTAATACAAGTTTCAAGCAATCAATCAATGAATGCCTACTGAGCCTATGGTGCTGTTAAGTTATTGTGGCTCAATTATCCTTTTTTTATGTATTATTATTTAATATATATTATTGTTTTAGTTGCTTAAGTGATGTTCCTGGCTCTGAATTTGCTCATTGCTATTTTTATGTTTTTGTGCATTATTTGTTGCCGTAATGAGGTTACTCATCAGTTACTCAGTACTTGAGTAGATTTTTCACAACATACTTTTTACTTTTACTCAAGTAAATATTTGGGTGACTACTCCTTACTTTTACTTGAGTAATAAATCTCTAAAGTAACAGAACTCTTACTTGAGTACAGTTTTTGGCTACTATACCCAACTCTGCTTATAAGGTTTAATGTATCAAAGCAAAACTTTTTCCCCTATCTGGGATGCTTCCAGAACATTTGGTTTGAATAGCAATCAAAGTGTTTTCTTCTGAAGCGGAGTGAAGAAGTCCGACACGATCAACGCCATGTTTGTTTACACTGAGCTCAGGCAAAGTTTAGCTAGGCACGTAGGAGAGAAGGAGCGCTTAATTTGCTCACCCTAACTCCCTTACAGCACAATATGGTTAATCACACCTCATTTCATTATTTTTTATTATTTTCAATATCAGAGATATTTCTTAATGGTATTGGATTTACTTGTATAGTGTCAAAATTCCTCATATCGGCCCAACAAATGTCTGTCCGATATTTATTATGCGCCCTTAGTTTCCAGTGAATAAATACCTTGGAACACCCTCCGAGGCAGCATGGTTGAGGCCTGCGGATGTAGGCGGTATTGGCCTTTGCTGAGAGCGGGCGGAGTCTTGGCGCTTTAGCTTTGCCAAGCCTGTTAGCACACCTGCTGCGGCAGTCATACTTAACCTGAACAGACACAAGGGAAAAAATCACAAGGTATTTAAGCTGAACATGCAAAAAAGTTAGTTTTTCTACTTGCTTCCTAAATTCTTACTCGGCAGTTGTCGTTCTGCAAAACAAAAGTGACAGTTATGCTTGTTTCACATTTGTAACTGGGATTAAGAACTCAACATAAAACAAAAAGGGTGTCTTTCTTTGATTTTAATGGTGTTATGCCCTTTAACGCCTTTCCAATGACAGTTAAATGTCTCATTATGTAGTATTTATCCACAAATGTAAAATGGTCTCAGAGGTGCCACTGCAGTGAATGCTTTGTCCAAAACGTAGCCGTGATGCTGAAATTTAGAACCATTTAAGTGCTTTCAGTGAGCTTGGTGTGCGCGTGTGCACGTATGTGTGTGTGTGTGTGTGTGTGTGTGTGTGTGTGTGTGTGTGTGCGTGCGTGTGTGTGTTGCTAATGATAGTTATTTAGGACTCTTTGGCCACCTCACAATTCGATTACAATTCAGGGACTATGATTATTGATATAAATACTGATAGTAGTAATACTAAGTATAGTACAAGGATATATCAGCCTACTATCACCTCAAAAATGTAACAAGACTTAGAGGGCTCATGTCAGCTCAAGACTTGGAAAAACTTGTACATGCCATTATTACCAGTAGGCTAGACTATTGTAATGGTCTCCTTGCAGGTCTTCCCAAAAAAACTGTCAGGCAGCTACAGCTTGTTCAGAACGCTGCTGCTAGAGTTCTAACAAAGACCAAAAAATGTGAGCACATTACACCAATTCTTAAATCCTTACATTGGCTCCCTGTACATCAGAGAATTTATTTCAAAATCCTCCTGCTCACATATAAATCACTACATGGTCTAGGGCCGAAGTATATCACTGATATGCTGTCACTATATAAGCCCTCTAGATCAGTGGTCCCCAACCACCGGGCCGCGGCTCGATCGGTACCGGGCCGCAGAATAATTTTTAATTATTATTATTTATATATATATATTTTTTACTAAATCAACATAGAAAACACAAGATACACTTACAATTAGTGCACCAACCCCAAAAACTTCCCTTTTTCATGACAAAAAAAAAAAGAAAAAAAGCCCCCCCTCCCTGCGCTAGATCAGTGGTCCCCAACCTTTTTGTAGCTGCGGACCGGTCAACGCTTGAAAATTTGTCCCACTGACCCGGGGGGGGGGGGGTTTCATAAAGAAATACATTCATGTACTGTCTGCAGACAGTATTGATCTATATTAATATATAATGTATATATTGTGTTTTTTATGTTGATTTAATAATTTTCTATTTATTTTTATTATTTTTTTTATTTCTTGTGGGGGACCACTGCTCTAGATCACTAAGATCTTCTGAGACCAATCTGTTAGCGGTTCACAGAGAAAACTCAAATCAAGGGAGAGCATCATTCAGTCACTATGCAACAAATAGCTGGAATAAACCTCCTGAAGATGTCAGACTTTCCCCAACTCTGACTACTTTTAAAACTTGACTGAAAACTTTAATGTTCACCTTAGCTTTCAGCTAAATCTTTCAACTTTTAACATCCGCACTGTTTTTATTTTTATTGTCTGCATTTAGTTGTGCTTTTATTTTCTTTCATTTCACTTTGTTGTCTGTGAAGCACTTTGAGTCTGCCTTGTGTATGAAAAGTGCTATACACTATGTATATATAGTGTATATACATAGTGTATACTCCAGCGATTATTATATCATTATCATTATTAGATCATTATCAAAATACATTTTTTTGTCAATTTACAAACTTAGGAAATAAATGTCTGGACACAGGAAGACTGTAAGGACAAAACACAACTAATATTACTAATCAGAGCCAATAATAGGAAAAAAATTAAATGATGTTGTTACACCGTCATCCTGTGTGGGGTTTTTTTCAATGATGATGTTGAAAATTTTGGAGTATCAGTATTTGTATGACCAATGTTTTCCATGTTACAACAAGTATAACCCATTTACCATTTACTTGGTATTGGATAGTTAGCCAGATGTATAACCCGAAACTAATGTAAATTAAATATCCAAAAAACAGACAAATAAGTGCTTATTAAATTGTAACTTATTTGAGAAACCCCTCCCTAGACTCTAACCATTGACGTCTAACTAGAGCCAGTCTCTGTCAAGTGAGGCCTGTGTTCTTTAAGGTAATCTCTCCAACTTGTTTTTAGTCGTGTCTTGGTCTTCTCTGTTCACGAGGAGTTCATTCTGTCGATCTGAGAGTCCACCAATTACCTTGTTGTCTGGCCAGATGTCAGGCCCATTTATATCAGTAACTCCTGTAGTTTGTCATATCCAGATGTTAGCTTTTCTGTCCTTTAGTGTGATTCCAAGCATGATTCTCTCCATTATTCTCTGTGCCAAAGCCATGAATATAAATTGGCTTGATGTGGAAGCCCATGTCTCAATGCCATATGTCATCAAAGGCAGTATATACTTATTAAATCCCTCTCTTTTAGTTCTCATACTTATTTGTGGGTTCTTCATGATATTGTCCACTTTCCCAAAAGCAGCACATCAGAGTCCTATCCTTTTTGTCTCTGGCAGCAGATCTCCATTGTTTGTTGCCATTTTACCGAGATAAATATAGCTGTCAACTTATTCGATAATGTTTACATCTACAACGTTGTGTGCTTTGGTAGAGTACTTATTCAACATTACTTTGGTCTTTCCAAGGTGCATGCTTAGGGCCCACCGGTGTTCTCTTGAGGTGGATTTCATTCAGCATAACATTCAGTTCTTGTGGAGTGTGTGCCAAAACAGATGAGAGAGGTTTACGATGTTGATGTTGACTCCCTTTCCTTCCCAGTTAATACCGTTTATAATACCATCTTGGAGGCACGTGTGAAGAGTTTGAGCAAGACATTATCACCTTGTTTGGCTCCTCTTTAAAGGTTGACCTTATTAGTATCTCGGTGCAATCTCAATGTTGAAGTGGCCCGACTGTACAGGTCTTGGAGGATCGAGATGTATGCTGTGTTTAATCCTTGGTTTTCGAGTACAGCAAAACGTGAGTAAACTATTGAGTTGGATGCCTTTTCACAGTCGAGAAACGCAAAGCAAAGTGGGATATTGAACTCACTAGCTTTTCTTTGTAGTTGACTAACAGTTGATTGTGGTCAATAGTAGAAAAGCCCACCCTAAATCCAGCTTTTTTTCTTGGTTGGTCACTTTGGGGCGGCATAGCTCGGTTGGTAGAGTGGCCGTACCAGCAACTTGAGGGTTCCAGGTTCGATTCCCGCTTCCGCCATCCTAGTCACTGTTGTTGTGTTCTTGGGCAAGACACTTTACCCACCTGCTCTCAGAGCCACCCACACTGCTTTAAATGTAACTTAGATATTGGGTTTCACTATGTAAAGCGCTTTGAGTCACTAGAGAAAAGCGCTACATTAATATAATTCACTTCACTTCACTTTCTACGGCTCTAAGCATCTGTCTCAATAAAACCTGTGAGAATATTTTATATGTCACAGGAAAAATAGGGATACGTCTATATATTAAATCTGCAGTGTCTCCCTTGTAGATGAGTACGACATACATTTTTCAATCATTGTGGGACTTTGTCACCAGAGGGGAACTTGTTAAAGGGCATTGTAAACATCTTGATGACAGGTTCACCACCATGCTTTAGTATTTCTGCAGTAACACCATTTTCCTCTGGTGCGTTGTTGCACTTCAGCCGCTTAATAGCTGCACCTCCAGTCACCAGTCCATAAAGTCGCTCAAGTTTGCGGACGACACCACCATCGGGCCGATGAGTCCGCCTCCAGGACAGAGGTGGACCGGCTGGCGTCCTGGTGCAGCCTCAACAACCTGGAGCTGAACTCCCAAAAGACGGTGAAGATAATCATGGACTTCAGGAAAGTCACAGCCCCACCACCCCCCCTCGCCCTGATTGACTCTCCCACCCCCGTCTCCATCATGGACTTCTTCCGTTTCCTGGGCACCACCATCACCCAGGACTTCAAGTGGGAGCCGACCATCAGCTCCCTCATCAAGAAGGCCCAGCAGAGGATGTACTTCCTGCAGCAGCTGAGGAAACTTAAGGTGCCGACCGAGATGCTGGTGCAGTTCTACTTGGCCATTATCGAGTCCATCCTCACCTCCTCCATCACCATGTGGTTCCCCGGCACCACAGTCCGGGACAAGCATCGACTGCAGAGCGTCATACGTGCTGCTGAGAAGGTAAGAGGCTGCAAGCTCCCATCCCTCCTCTCCTCCAGAACCAGGAGGTGTGTGGGTCGGATCACAGCTGACTCTTCTCACCCTGGACACAAACTATTCTCCCTTCACCCCTCAGCCTGGAGACTACGATCCATCCAGACCCACACCTCCCGCCACCTGAACAGTTTTTTCCCCATGGCCATCAGACACATGAACAATAAAAAGATCTGATAGCTCAGTTGCACCTAATTTTTATTCCCTATTCCGTGTTGTATGTGTTTTATGTTGCCCTATTGCACCAACAAAAATTCCTAGTTTGTGAACCCATTAGCAAACAATGGCAATAAAACTGTTCTGATTCTGATTCTTTGACTTTGGACAGAAGAATGGGTGGAGGTTGTTTGGCAGCTATGTTTGAGCGATTGCTTACAGTTTGTCCTGGTTGTTTTTTGCCATGGAGGTTTGCATAGAACTCTTTGCATCTTGCCATGATTCTTTCTAGGTCATGAATGGGAGTTCCATCTTCTACTTTTAGTGAAATTAGAATATTTCTACCAAGGCACTGCTTTCTTTGGTCGGACTTTATACCTTTTGTTTTCTTTGAGAGCTCTCAGTACCTTTTATTCATTCAAGTCTGAAATTTCTTGTGCCATTGTCAATCTTATGGTCTTACCTATCTCAGTATACCCAATGCGTTGTCTGTATATGCCCTTTCTTTTCATTTTCTGTCGATTTTCTCTCAATTGCCAAAATACCGGTGGGGGCGTGGTTGGGACGTGGTCACCATGATGTCATTGAATAATTTGCATAATCTGCTATGAAGATATGATTTTTCACCAGTGTTTTTTGCAATTGACACTCCTTAGTTTTATCCAGCTTTTAAATGTGTGTTTTAACTCCTGCGCAGCACTTTGTGAAACTTTAATTGTTTTCTAAAATGTGCTGTATAAAATAGAGTCGATTGGATTGGATAAAAAGCCTAAAATGTATACATACATTTAAAAAAAAAATCTGTTATTATTAATTATTATTAAGATATATTTTTAGATCGTTTTGCCATATTTTCAACTGTTCTTGATTATTGTACAATGCATTTTGGGAATTTTCCCAAGTGTCATTCTACAGACTTTTAATGACTTTTTAAAACAATTAAAAACCACTTGCAACAAATCTAATCTTCTTCTGGTGTTATTATAAAATGTAGTGGTGTTTAGAAACGTTTTACTTCTGTCCCTGACCAGAGGCAAGCTGCAGCAAGCAGGATGTCACGCTTGTTTAGCGCCGCCTTAGTTGGACTTTCTCTTCTTACAAGTCATCACTGTCCTCTCAATTTTTTGCACATTTTGTAGATGGCTGTAGGCGGGTATATCTGGTTATGTCCACATCGCAGACATGCTGATATTGCTCCAGACAATGGCGTGCGTCTTGTTTACTGATTTCGGTAATCAAAGTATTTTTCAGTGGTCGAGTGTTTAATACATGACTTGTCAATATCATGCGCAAATAATAGACTATACATATATCCATTCAAACTGTAACGACCTGCTGGTTGTAATGTTTTGTGATCGTGTGGTTTGGATTTGATGTCAGTTTTTCCCATGTTGGCAAACACGCCATCCATGCCTGAAAGGTGATTGGCAGAAAAAGAGGAGATGATGTGTGTCCGGCAGGGAAGCGCGTAATCACGGAAAGTGTGTACACGGGAGGTAAAATCTGTTGGAATTGTGCCATTTGTTATCATTAATGTGTTAATAAAAGTTAAGAATAGCATCAGACTTTATATGATTTCTTTTTGGGGCTAAGATATGTTATATTACTTTAATTTGTTTTCAAGTAAAAAAAAAACAGAATAAAGTTGTGGCGGTAATAATAATGCAGTATATATATATATATATATATATATATATATATATGTATGTATATATATATATATATATATATATATATATATATATATATATATATATATATATATATATATATATATATGTATATGTATATATAAATATATATGTATATGTATATATATATGTATATGTATATATATATATATATATATATGTATATATATATATATGTATATGTATATATATATATATATATATATGTATATGTATATATATATATATATATATGTATATATATATATATGTATATGTATATATATATATATATATGTATATATATATATATATATACAAACACACAGACATATACACATTGTATATATACTGTAATATATATTTATATATCTCCTCTCTGAGCTGCAACCTTATCGTGGTAGAGGAGTTTGCGTGTCCCAATGATCCTAGGAGCTATGTTGTCCGGGGGCATAAAGCCCCCTGGTAGGGTCTCCCAAGGCAAACAGGTTCTAGGTGAGGGATCAGACAAAGAGCAGCTCGAAGACCTTTATGAGGAAGAAACATCATGGACCCAGATTTCCCTCGCCCGGACGCGGGTCACCGGGGCCCCCCTCTGGAGCCAGGCCCGGAGGTGGGGCACGATGGCGAGCGCCTGGTGGCCGGGCCTGTTCCCATGGGGCCCGGCCGGGCACAGCCCGAAGAGGCAACGTGGCTCACCCCTCCAATGGGCTCACCACCCATAGCAGGGGCCATAGAGGTCGGGTGCATTGTGAGCTGGGCGACAGCCGAAGGCAGGGCACTTGGCGGTCCGATCCTCGGCTACAGAAGCTAGCTCTTGGGACGTGGAACGTCACGTCACTGGGGGGGAAAGAGCCTGAGCTAGTGCGCGAAGTCGAGAAATTCCGGCTGGATATAGTCGGACTCACTTCGACGCACAGCAAGGGCTCTGGAACCACCTCTCTCGAGAGGGATTGGACCCTCTTCCACTCTGGCGTTGCCGGCAGTGAGAGGCGACGGGCTGGGGTGGCAATTCTTGTTTCCCCCCGGCTCAAAGCCTGTACGTTGGAGTTCAACCCGGTGGACGAAAGGGTAGCCTCCCTCCGCCTTCGGGTGGGGGGACGGGTCCTGACTGTTGTTTGTGCTTATGCACCAAACAGCAGTTCAGAGTACCCACCCTTTTTGGAAACGCTCGAGGGAGTACTGGAAAGTGCTCCCCCGGGTGATTCCCTTGTCCTACTGGGAGACTTCAACGCTCACGTTGGCAACGACAGTGAAACCTGGAGAGGCGTGATTGGGAAGAATGGCCGCCCGGATCTGAACCCGAGTGGTGTTTTGTTATTGGACTTTTGTGCTCGTCACAGTTTGTCCATAACAAACACCATGTTCAAACATAAGGGTGCCCATATGTGCACTTGGCACCAGGACACCCTAGGCCGCAGTTCCATGATCGACTTTGTAGTTGTGTCATCGGATTTGCGGCCTCATGTTATGGACACTCGGGTGAAGAGAGGGGCGGAGCTTTCTACCGATCACCACCTGGTGGTGAGTTGGCTGCGATGGTGGGGGAGGATGCCGGACAGACCTGGGAGGCCCAAACGCATTGTGAGGGTCTGCTGGGAACGTCTGGCAGAGTCTCCTGTCAGACAAAGTTTCAATTCCCACCTCCGGAAGAACTTTGAACATGTCACGAGGGGGGTGCTGGACATTGAGTCCGAGTGGACCATGTTCCGCACCTCTATTGTCGAGGCGGCAGATCGGAGCTGTGGCCGCAAGGTAGTTGGTGCCTGTCGGGGCGGCAATCCTAAAACCCCTTGGTGGACACCAGCGGTGAGGGATGCCGTCAAGCTGAAGAAGGAGTCCTATCGGGTCCTTTTGGCTCATAGGACTCCGGAGGCAGTGGACAGGTACCGACAGGCCAAGCGGTGTGCAGCTTCAGCGGTCGCGGAGGCAAAAACTCGGACATGGGAAGAGTTCGGGGAAGCCATGGAAAACGACTTCCGGACGGCTTCGAAGCGATTCTGGACCACCGTCCGCCGCCTCAGGAAGGGGAAACAATGCACTATCAACACCGTGTATGGTGCGGGTGGTGTTCTGCTGACCTCGACTGCGGATGTTGTGGATAGGTGGAAGGAATACTTCGAAGACCTCCTCAATCCCACCAACACGTCTTCCTATGAGGAAGCAGTGCCTGGGGAATCTGTGGTGGACTCACCTATTTCTGGGGCTGAGGTCGCTGAGGTAGTTAAAAAGCTCCTCGGTGGCAAGGCCCCAGGGGTGGACGAGATCCGCCCGGAGTTCCTTAAGGCTCTGGATGCTGTGGGGCTGTCTTGGTTGACAAGACTTTGCAGCATCGCGTGGACATCGGGGGCGGTACCTCTGGATTGGCAGACCGGGGTGGTGGTTCCTCTCTTTAAGAAGGGGGACCGGAGGGTGTGTTCCAACTATCGTGGGATCACACTCCTCAGCCTTCCCGGTAAGGTTTATTCAGGTGTACTGGAGAGGAGGCTACGTCGGATAGTCGAACCTCGGATTCAGGAGGAACAGTGTGGTTTTCGTCCTGGTCGTGGAACTGTGGACCAGCTCTATACTCTCGGCAGGGTTCTTGAGGGTGCATGGGAGTTTGCCCAACCAGTCTACATGTGCTTTGTGGACTTGGAGAAGGCATTCGACCGTGTCCCTCGGGAAGTCCTGTGGGGAGTGCTCAGAGAGTATGGGGTATCGGACTGTCTTATTGTGGCGGTCCTTTCCCTGTACGATCAGTGCCAGAGCTTGGTCCGCATTGCCGGCAGTAAGTCGAACACATTTCCAGTGAGGGTTGGACTCCGCCAAGGCTGTCCTTTGTCACCGATTCTGTTCATAACTTTTATGGACAGAATTTCTAGGCGCAGTCAAGGCGTTGAGGGGTTCCGGTTTGGTAACCGCAGGATTAGGTCTCTGCTTTTTGCAGATGATGTGGTCCTGATGGCTTCATCTGACCGGGATCTTCAGCTCTCGCTGGATCGGTTCGCAGCCGAGTGTGAAGCGACCGGAATGAGAATCAGCACCTCCAAGTCCGAGTCCATGGTTCTCGCCCGGAAAAGGGTGGAGTGCCATCTCCGGGTTGGGGAGGAGACCCTGCCCCAAGTGGAGGAGTTCAAGTACCTAGGAGTCTTGTTCACGAGTGAGGGAAGAGTGGATTGTGAGATCGACAGGCGGATCGGTGCGGCGTCTTCAGTAATGCGGACGTTGTACCGGTCCGTTGTGGTGAAGAAGGAGCTGAGCCGGAAGGCAAAGCTCTCAATTTACCGGTCGATCTACGTTCCCATCCTCACCTATGGTCATGAGCTTTGGGTCATGACCGAAAGGATAAGATCACGGGTACAAGCGGCCGAAATGAGTTTCCTCCGCCGTGTGGCGGGGCTCTCCCTTAGAGATAGGGTGAGAAGCTCTGCCATCCGGGAGGAACTCAAAGTAAAGCCGCTGCTCCTTCACATCGAGAGGAGCCAGATGAGGTGGTTCGGGCATCTGGTCAGGATGCCACCCGAACGCCTCCCTAGGGAGGTGTTTAGGGCACGTCCAACCGGTAGGAGGCCACGGGGAAGACCCAGGACACGTTGGGAAGACTATGTCTCCCGGCTGGCCTGGGAACGCCTCGGGATCCCCCGGGAAGAGCTAGACGAAGTGGCTGGGGAGAGTGAAGTCTGGGTTTCCCTGCTTAGGCTGTTGCCCCCGCGACCCGACCTCGGATAAGCGGAAGATGATGGATGGATGGATGGATATTTATATATATATATATATATATATATATATATATATATTTAGATAGTTCTTGGGTAATGGTAGTCAAAAGTATAAAAGTTGTGATGGATTTACCACAGCAAACTGTATGCTAATGTTTTCTAGTTGTGGCAAGATGATAAAGGCTGACGGAAGCAGAGGATCAGTGTTATTGTTTGTCTTACGTATTGATGACAATTGGAAAGCCTGCAATCTCAACATTGCATTCCAGTGAATCATCGCCAGCTGCCCTCATCTCGTCTATGAATAGTTATTCAAATGACGGAAGGCTTAAAAACAATCATGTCTATTTTTAGGACGGCTTTCATTTGTGTTTAAATGGTTGTTTAATCTCAGATCACATGAACATTAGCATTGTCCCTTTTGAAGCGCTAAGAAGGTTAGAATGATCGAGGCGACCATTTTTGTTCCCAATTTCTTGCAGGGATGAGTTTATTAAAAGGGTTGAGCTTACAGGGAACACCATGTATAAATGTTATTCTGCGTATCATGTTACAATTTATTTATGTTGTTTTCCCTGCAGACTGTGTGCTGATCTATTTCTAATCACTCAAATATAATCAGTCTTGTTTTTGTCACTTTACCTTCTTTTCACATTTACCAATCAGACAAAGCTGTATCACCCTCATTCAAAGCGCAAAAAAAAAACAAAAAATGTTCTCCTCCCCCTAGCACGCATGTCTCCGTCTCGCAGTTTAATGGCTTTACCATGTCAATCATCTTGCTGGTGCTGCTGCAAAGCAAAGGAAAAAGAAAAACGCTTTAGAACAATTGGTGAATCACACTCAAATTTCTTTTAAAGTCGAGTGTGTGTCAAACAAAAGTTAATTTGTACTCTACAGCACTTTAACCTTTAAGGAGCGGGAGTTCAAAGTGACTGAAGAGCCTGTGGCGTTGCAACAATTTAAGTGTAGTTTGGGTGTTTCAAAGAAAGAGGTGACACCAAACCGTCACGCTTCCTAACAAGAGCTCATGAGGTTATAAGCCAACATCCAAATGTGTCAAAACATGTGGCCCTGCTGTGTTGCCTGTTATATTGATTTTCAGACAAATACGCCGCATGGTGGCACTGTTATTTAACCCCATAAATGAGTGACTTGAAATTTTTCATACAACGCTACAAAACACCAACTGTAACTTAACCACAAAATGTGTTACACACCTCTGAGGGACTAACAAGCACCTGTGTGTTGATTGGTTGAAAATAATGGCCGCCACCCTCAAGCTAAAAGTCTTTACAGGGTTACGGAATGGGGCTTAACAATAAATTGTCCATAAGTTACTGATCCATGGTCCATTGTTAACAGTTTGAGGCCGTCTGTATTACATGTATGCTAGCTTGTCTTACAGGGCATTCTGACCCATAGGAGATTGTCAGCTCGTTGGCCGATCGCTGATCAGTTAAAAAAAAGGCCAATATCTGCCCCGATCCCATGATTGGAATCAGTACATCTCTAGTTATAGGTATCAAAATGTCAGCTATTTGTCTTTACATTACGTATTTTTTCACTTCTGTCAAATTTTTTTTACTTTGTGTTTCTGCTTGATTTTATTTCCACAAATGGCCCTTGTGCCACCATTCGCCACACACCTTGCGTCACATGTCTAGGTAGTTGCTACTGGGAAACGTTTCTTTCCTGAAACTTTTATTTCGTGCGATAATTGCCACCATAGCATCTTTCATTTAATAAATAATTCATTTAATTACTCATTTTTACCAATTGAGTGGCCATGTTACTGAACAGCACAGTCTGATTGTTTTTGCTATTGTCACCCTCAGTGATCACCTTAATAGACCTGAGTACTCTCCTCTGCACATGTTCTGTTGGTCCTTTTGTGGAACATGTTGATCCATAGCTGACATCACATGATGCAGAGGCCCTTTACTTTCCTGCTGCTGCTAGGTGACATGTTTCTATGGCAACTGCCAGCTGTAGGCACAGGTATACCATCATGGTATAGTGTCTGTAGGACTTGTCCTGCCGAGACAAATAAACCCTGTTGAGGTCGTTAAGGTCGCTTGCCATGCTTCCATCGGAAACAAACATGGAGGAAGAACGTCAAAACAAAGCGTATATCTCTGCAGGAGACAAACTAAACGGATCTGATCTGAGGATGTTCTGCTATTGACACCCAAGTTAGCAACCATTCGACCTGGGAAAGACAAAGCGAGCCATGGAAACACCATGTTTACTGGGGGGGTCATCAGGATATGAAAATGAAGCACCAAGAACAGAGCATAAACACTCTATGCTAGAGGTGTCCAAACTTTTTTCAGCAAGGGCTGCATTAATAAAAATTGAAGCATGCAGGGCCAACTTTGATTGATTTCATACATTAAATATAATAAAACTAATACAATATAGTTCAATCAATATATGCTAAATTATCTGAACAAAACATATCTTAGTTTTGTGTTCTCGGTAACAAAGCATATTGTATATAATTTTGCCCTAGATTAAGCATTTTCAAGCATAATGGCTACATTAACTAAACATACCAATACTATACTAGTATTGGCCACTAGACAACACAAAAACCATCAGATTGTGCTGTTCAGTAATGTGGCCACTGATTGGCTTAGTTTCAGACAGCAATACTAGCATTAGCATACTAACTTTTTGAGCCAATTTTTAGAGCCAAACGCCTCAGGCTCATAGAACTGGGTACTTTTCCGCTAAACAAGGAATCTCCTTCGAACTATACGAGTGCACATATTGCTTGTCCCCTTAAAAGGGGGGAGGGGGATGTCGCACTAGTATCCAATGAAAACTTTAACCTTAATCCTAACCTAAGAAATACATAAAAATCATTTCAGGTGCTTACATGAGGTCTGTCACACCACTACCTCTCCATTTGGCTGTTATCTATCTTCAAAGGTATGGTACTCCTGTACACTAAATAATGTCTGATCACTACCTTGTAAAAATTTGAAGCTCTGACTCATTGTCAACAAGCAACTAATAAAAAATGCTTTAGCAGCCGTAACATTAATACTGCCCCAACTACGACTCTTGCTGGCCTACTAACCTCGGTAATGGCACCAGTCCCGAATTATGTGGGCTCAATAATCTCACTAACAACTTTAACAATGCCCTGCAGAATGTCATTGATAATATAGCACCGCTAAAGCTAAAAAAGGCCCCTAAAAAGGCGTACACCCACGATCACGGACGAAACTACAGTTCTTAAACTATCATATAGAAAGCTGGAATGCAAATGGCGTGTGACTAAACTTGAGTTTTTCCATCATATTTTGATAACTTATAAATACACACTTACCTTAGCTAAACCTAAATACTACTCCAATCCCATCTGCCTTGGTAAAAAATATCTTAAGTATGTGTTCAGTACAGTAGCATCGCTAACCCAACAATGGACTTCTCCCAGTAGCTCCACCAACTCGGCTGATGACTTTATGCAATTCTTTACTAAAAAAATGTTACACATCAGAAAGGAGATTAAAAATAGCGAGTCCCAGCTACAACTGGGTTCTATTAACGCAGATACGAATGTATGTATGACGGCTATTGTTCTCCGAAATAATCTCTCTCTTTTTGAAGTTATTACAGAGGAACTCCTGCGACATGTAAATGGGACAAAATAAACAACAGATTTACTTGACCCACTTCCTGGAAAACTTATCAAGGAACTGTTTGTATTATTAGGACCATCAGTGCTAAAAATTATTAAGTTATCAATTTCCCCTGTCACTATTACCCTAGCATTCAAAAAAGCGGTTATTCATCCTCTGCTCAAAAGACCTAACCTCGATCCTGACCTCATGGTAAACTACCGGCCGGTGTCCCAGCTTCCATTTATCTCAAAAATCCTGAAAAAAATTGTTGCACATCAGCTAAATGAACACTTAGCGTCCAACAATCTCTGTGAACCCTTTGAGTCTGGTTTCAGGGCAAATCCCTCTACGGAGACAGCCCTCGCAAAAATGACAAATGATCTATTGCTAACCATGGATGTTGATGCGTCATCCAAGTTGCTGCTACTTGATGTTAGCGCTGCTTTCGATACCGTCGATCATAACATTCTATAAGAATGTATCAAAACACGTATTGGTATGTCAGACTTAGTCTTTTCTTGGATTAACTCTTATCTTACTGACAGCATGCAGTGCGTCTCCCATAAGAAAGTGACCACGGAGTATGTAAAGTGTCACGTGCGGCGTACCACAGGGTTCGGTTCCTGGCCATGCACTCGTCAGCATTTACAGTTGTGGTCAAAAGTTTACATACACTTGGGAAGGACATAATGTCATGCCTGTCTTGAGTTTCAAATAATTTCTACAACTCATATTTTTATTTAGTGATAGAGTGATTGGAGCGCATATTTGTTTGTCACAAAAACATTCATGAAGTCTGGTTCTTTTACGAATTTATTATGGGTCTACTGAAAATGTGACCAAATCTGCTGGGTCAAAAGTATTCAAACAGCAATATAAATTATCAATTTTGGCGATGTAGAAAAGTTACAATCAAAGCTTCATGGCATGGTCTCTTAACTTCATGTGAGTGATTATGATTTACAACACCTGTTGACTTCACTGAGCCCATTTAGGGCTCATGTGATGCAGTCATTAGACCCGATTACAAACGCGACAATGGGAAAGTCAAAGGAACTCAGCACAGATCTGAAAAAAATTAATCATTGACTTGAACAAGTCAGGAAAATCACTTGGAACCATTTCAAAGCAGCTTAATGTCCCAAGAGCAACTGTGCAGACAATTGTTTTCGTAAGTATAAAGTGCATGGCACAGTTTTGTCACTGCCACGGTCAGGAAGAAAACACTGCTGAGAGAAAATTGGTCAGGAAGATCAAGAGTCAACCACCAAAAAGCAGGTCTGCAATGAATTGGAAACTGCTGGAACACAGGTGTCAGTGTCCACAGTCAAGTTAAAGTTCCAATGATTGTCACACACAGTAGGTGTGGTGAAATTTCTCCTCTGCATTTGACCCATCCCCTTGATCACCCCCTGGAAAGTGAGGGGAGCAGTGGGCAGCAGCATTTATGATGATTTAACCCCCAATTCCAACCCTTAAAGCTGAGTGCCAAGCAGGGAGGCAATGGGTCCCATTTTTATAGTCTTTGGTATTACTCGGCCGGGGTTTGAACTCACAACCTACCGATCTCAGGGCGACACTCTAACCACTACGCCACTGAAGAGGTGTTTTGCATCGCCATGGACTGAGAGGCTACCATGTAAGAAGCAAGCCCTTGCTCCAGAAGCGTCACCTTAAAGCTCGTCTAAAGTTTGCTGCTGATCACATGGACAAAGATAAGACCTTCTGGAGGAAAGTTCTGCGGTCAGATGAAACAAAAAATTTAGCTATTTGGCCACAATACCCAGCAATATGTTTGGAGGAGAATAGCTCAGGCCTTAAATCCCAGGAACACCATTCCTACCGTCAAACAATGTGGTGGTAGTATTATGCCTGTTTTGCTGCCAATAGAACTGGCGCTTTACAGAGAGTAAATGGGACAATGAAAAAGTTTTTCAGGACAACCTATAATCATCAGCCCGGAGGTTGGGTCTTGGGCGCAGTTGGGTGTTCCAACAGGACAATGACCCAAAACACACGACAAAAGTGGTAAAGGAATGGCTAAATCAGGCTAGAATTAAGGTTTTAGAATGGCCTTCCCAATGTCCTGACCTAAACCCCATTGAGAACATGTGGACAATGCTGAAGAAACAAGTCAATGCCAGAAAACCAAAAGAGGAGTGGTCAAAAATTATACCAGAAGTTACCAGAAGTTTGTGGATGGGTACCAAAAATGCCTTATTGCAGTGAAACTTGCCAAGGGACATGTAATACAAATATTAACATTGCTGTATGTATACTTTTGACAGCAGATCTGGTCACATTTTCAGAAGACCCAAAATGAATTCAGAAAAGAACCAAACTTCATTAATATTTTTGTGACAAACAAGTATGTGCTCCAATCATTCTATCACAAAAAAAAGAGTTGTATAAATTATTGGAAACTCAAGACAGCCATGACATTATGTTCTTTACAAGTGTATGTAAACTTTTGACCACGATTGTACATGCTGCCGCTAGATGACATCATACGCAAATATGGTGTTAGCTTTCACTGTTATGCTGATGACACCCAACTCTACATGCCCCTAAAGCTGACCAACACGCCAGATTGTAGTCATCCGTAGGCGTGTCTAAATGAAATTCAACAATGGATGTCCAGCAAGTTTTTGCATCTTAACGCTAAGAAAACAGAAATGCTGATTATCAGTCCTGCTAGACACGACACTTATTTAATAATACCACCTTAACATTTGACAACCAAACAATTATACAAAGTGACTCGGTAAAGAATCTTGGTGTCATTTTCGACCCAACTCTCTCATTAGTCACACA
The DNA here is from genome assembly GCF_033978795.1 of Nerophis ophidion. Lineage (NCBI taxonomy): Eukaryota > Metazoa > Chordata > Actinopteri > Syngnathiformes > Syngnathidae > Nerophis > Nerophis ophidion. The sequence continues at coordinate 48,538,437 of NC_084615.1, forward strand.
TTAAGAGTGTTACTAAAACAGCTTTCTTTCATTTCCGTAATATCGCAAACATTTGTCCCATTTTGTCCACCACCAACACTGTAATCATTCATGCGTTTGTTGCGTCTCGTCTCGATTACTCTATTGTATTAATTTCAGGCCCCACCTTTATCTAGCATTAAAAGATTACAGTTGGTACAAAATGCGGCTACTAGACTTTTGACAAGAACAAGAAAGTTTGATCATATTACAACTGCACTGGCTTCCTGTGCACTTAAGATGTGACTTTAAGGTTTTACTACTTACGTATAAAATACTACACGGTCAAGCTCTATCTTACCTTGCTGATTGTATTGTACCATATGTCCCGGCAAGAAATCTGCGTTCAAAGCCAGAAATCTGCGTTCAAAGAACTCTGACTTATTAGTGATTCCCAGAGCCAAAACAAGTATGAGGCCTATAAAGCGTATTCGATTCGGGCTCCAGTACTCTGGAATGCCGTTAGAGATTCTACCTCAGTAGAAGAATTTAAGTCTTATCTTTAAACTCATTCGTATACTCTAGCCTTTAAATAGGCACCTTTTTAGACCAGTTGGTCGGCAGAGGTTATCAGGTAGCCACGGATCAGCTTTTATGGAGGAGGCATTAGCTGTTCCTAGTTGGGATCCAGGATGGACCACTCCCCTTTGCATCAGTTGGTGACGTCTCTGCGCTGCTGACTTGTCTACATGAAAGAGGATCCCCTGATGGTGCCCCTATGGACTTTACTCTCACATTAGTAACCGTATCCACTTGGCATCCTTTGCACCGGTCACCTGCGATGAGGTGGCGACTTGTCCAGGGTGTACCCCGCCTTCCGCCCGATTGTAGCTGAGATAGGCTCCAGCGCCTCCCGCTACCCTGAAGGGAATAAGCGGCAGAAAATGGATGGATGGATGGATGCACCGGTCACCACATCTACGGTCCCTTCCAGGGTTTTCTCGTTGTTCCCTTTGGGTTGTTTTTTTCATGCCCTGATGGGATCTGAGCCCAGGATGTCGTTGTGGATTGTGCAGCCCTTTGAGACCTTTGATTAAGGGCTATATTAGTAAACTTTGATTGATGGATTGATTGACTTGACAAATGCTGTTAGCATGCTCACATTTTTAGCCAGTTTTCATCCAAACACCTGAAAGTAATATGACTTGGTACTTGACACATGCTAGCTGTTAGCATGCTAACATTAGCATACCATCATAATAACATTAGCACACTAATATTTTTCACCAATTTTGCAGCTGAACACCTCAGAGTCGTATAACTTGGTACTTGATACATGCTAACTTTTTTAACAAATTTTACATGCTTACACTTTATAGACGCATGACTTGGTACTTGATGCATTCTAACTGTTACCACGCTAACATTAGCATCTAAGTTAGGCTTGCACATTTCAGCAGCTTTCATATATCTGCATTCACACGCAACTACTTCAAAAGTTGCATATACTAGTTTTTTTGTGTAATGTTCTTATTTTGTCTTTGTGTTGCAGGCCAGTAAAACACAAGCTGCGGGCCACAGATGGCCCTCGGGCTGCATTTTTGACATACCGTATTTCCTTGAATTGCCGCCGGGGCGCTAATTAATTTAAAACCTCTTCTCACTCCTGCGCTTACCAAATGCATGCGGTAAAAGTAAGCATTCGCTAATTATTTTAAAACCTCTTCTCACTCCGGCACTTACCAAAGGTATGCAGTAAAAATTTGAGTGTGATGTTAGCTTGGACCTTAAATCCTACTGATTAGCTCTTAATCTTCTTCCCTTTATGCATTTCAAATTACCGGTATTGAAATCAGCCTCCTTCATTTTGAAAATTATGACAGGGGAAGTGTCACTCGTGACGTCACGAGTTTGACCAGGCGGTAATACTACGCAAGCGCTAATTATTTTGGGAGGCGAGTTTGACCCGGCAGTAATTCAAGGCAGGCGCATACTATATGTCCTGCGGCAATTCAAGGAAATACAGTAACTGATCTATGCCGTTATTTAGGTCAACAGCAACTGTGGTGGGTCACAAGATCATGGCGACCAGTCACTTCAGCAGCTGATCCTCACCTTGATTGTAGTCTCCTGCCAATGTTGGCTTGTTCTACTTTCATGGACAGAAGTACCTCATGGATACAATTATACAAGTCCTTTGTAATAGTTTTAGTGTTTTTTAGCAGCATCGCAGCCATGTCCATTTAAAAACCCTTAGAGATAATTACTAATTTAGCATCGCTTCAAACACAGTCATCGTGTTATAAAAGGACTATACTACTGAAGTTTATATTGTAGCCGAACCTTTTTCCTAAAGATATATTCGAAAGAGAATTAGTTTTTCATAGTTTTTGCCCAGTTATGTTTTGTTTACTTTTGCAATTAATGTCCAAGCAACAAATCTGTCTTGAATTGGCTTCACTGCAATGTGGGATATTTACACTTTTCTTTTTCCCTTGGACCTATCAACTTTGTTTTTACGTTTTAAGAGACTTTTGGATGTCGTTTGAAATATAAATCACAAGAACTTGAAGTATTGAATGTTTAGAATTTGACCTGTTGTCTGCATCTCTTTGTTTACTGTTCATAAGTGTTTTTATAGTGAACACAGCAACATCTTTACATATAATACATTATCCCCTGATGTCTAATTGTTAACACAATTAAAAAATGTTGTTAGCTCTTTTATGTACACACTCAGGCTCCTATTGCCAAATGCACTTCTTTAAGATATGTCACAGTTGCTCTTCTTAGCGAGGGTCGTGACCTTCAAAGGCAGGGAACAGCCGGCAGCGTGCAAGTAAACAAGCATTTAATGTCACAAAGTTCAAAATACAAACTAGAGTGCATGAAAAAATAGCTATCAGAGAGCTGACAACAAACAAAGTAGTTTAAGCAAAAACCAACAATCCACAAACCATATTCATGAGTGCAAACATCCATTAATAATGATCCCACACTAACATAGAAGTGTCACTGGCTTAAATACTGCCCAGGTGATGATTAGATTAGCAAGATGTGTAGACAGCGCCACAAAAAAGGTCATGAAGAAGAAACAAAATAAGAGCTGCTGCTGATTCTTCTTGTTTAATAGCGGGGCACTCAACGTTAAAGGTGCATTACCGCCACCGACTGTACTAGAGTGTGAACCAGAGTTCCCTCCCTTTCCCTCCCTCACATTCATACATTTATAATATATTCCATAAACTTGTCTCTTGTAGAAACCTCACCAAAAAATGTTGGTTGCTGCTGAGAAAGGAAGTTACTTCTGTCTATGTCTTCTAACTTCCTGTCTTTGTTTTTTCCTTTCTGTACTATATATTTTCCAAAACGAATGATTGCATGTTCCACTGACTCTTCCAGATTGTAGCTGTCACATAATCTTGTTAGGTGTTTGTTTGTTTATAAGGTGTAATGTTTTATTCAGTCTGGTGTGTCCTAATCTAATACTTTATGTGATATTTTTTCTTCCTTTTTTGTGCTCCCTCTTACAGTTCTTCCCACTCTTACTGTGTTCTATGTTGCATGTAAGTGTCTTCCTGTTGTAGTCATGTCTCAATGTACTTGCCGCTTTTTCAAAATATATCCTTCGATTCATGATTTTGCCTCGGCCTTATTGAGAGGTACCTCTCTGGGCTACTCTAGCTTTGTGTCTGCTTTGTAAGCTGATCTGCCAAGTCCCTCTCAAGCCTAAATAATAGGGGTGTAACGGTACACAAAAATATCGGTTCGGTACGTACCTCGGTTTAGAGGTCACGGTTCGGTTCATTTTCGGTACAGTAAGAAAACAACAAAATATAAATTTTTTGGTTATTTATTTATCAAATTTGTAAACAATGGCTTGATCCTTTTAACATTGGGAACATTGTAATAATTCTGCCCACGTTAATCCACATTAAACTGCCTCAAGTTGTTGCTTAGATGAAATAAAATGACACAACTTTTCTTCTACATATAAAAAGTGCAACATTAAACAGTTTCAAGTCAACTCATCATGCTTAATTTATTACATGTTTATTATGTAAATGTTCTATTTTTATCAACACGTGATAGCATGGACCCTGCCATTCAAAACTAGGCTGCTACATTACTAATGATTAATGTAACTGTAGCGGAAAATTCATCCCTGACCACCATGGAGTTTATGTAGGCTTTATGATGCACTTGAAATATTTTATACACTATCAGAGACAGAAACTCTTCATTTAATATAATGTCCTTTTTTGCTGCTTCAACACATCTCAATCAACTGTCCGTAACACATGCACACACGCGCTCGCACACACACGCACACCGCAAAATGAGTTAACGTTTCGTTAAAAGCTAACTAGCCTTCACCTAAAGCCAGGACTGCGAGTGAGCTGAGCTGCAGTTTGTTTTTAGAAGGTCAACGGGCTCATAGTGATGTTTAGAAAATAGTTGACTTGGATTATAATTTGGGGAGAGTGAGTTGCTCCCCTGCTAAAGACCTATCTGCTCGACATCGACACTGAAGACCTGACGACATGCGCTCTGAATACGCATTGCTGATTGGCTTTGTATGTAACCAATCAGATGGTTGTGTGGGTGGGACAATGCAGGGTGCTGTGTACAGACAGAGGCAGAACGGAGCGGAGCAGCTTCTTAAGACTTTAGATTAGGCGGCGACTTCATATGTTCGTGTGGAACTCGTTCGGTATTTCTTCGCGCCGAACCGAAACCCCCGTACCGAAACGGTTCGATACAAATACACGTACCGTTACACCCCTACTAAATAATATTTCATAAATTTCATTAACTATGTCTTGTTTGCTTTGCGACCTAAAATATTGAATAGAGAATAATGGTGACCTTGAGTCAGATCACTCCAGCACCTTTTTAGCTTGACTGTCAACACTGCCAATGGTTATTTGTTCTTTCTTTAACTGCACAAGACAGAAAGTGAACCAAAAACACAGGAAAAACACCCAAAAACTAAACAAAGAATGGCGTAGCGTAACAAGTCGTAACAAAATACTCTCTATGCTGCAGACAGCCATAACTCCTAACTCCTTACTAATATTAAAAACAATATCTTGTTTAAGGCTACAGTATAATGACTATGAGTGAATTACATGTCTATCTATTAATGTTGCCGCCATTCCCCTCTAGGATTGTGAATGGTTAGTCAGGAGAGCAGGAAGGAGCATCATCTCGGAGGCGTTCAAGTCAAATGCTAAAGCGCCAGGAGGCATCGCTCCATTGTTGGCCTCCCTTCAGACTCGAAGGTGAGTCACTCGTCACTCTGTCTTCTCCATGCCGGACCTTTTTCTTTTCATTTTCACCAGCACACGTTCCTCTTCAGCCTCCGAGGTGTCGCATCATTTTCTAAAAACGTACCTGTTATATTGGTGATGAATCAGACATGGCTATTTTGTAATGTCTGGCATCTTTTTGCTGGGAATGACTGTCTTTTTTCACCTAATTGAATCTAGAATTGAATCATCACATGCGGATTCATGCCAAGCGACTGTGTGTGTGTGTGTGTGTGTGTGTGTGTGTGTGTGTGTGTGTGTGTGTGTGTGTGTGTGTGTGTGTGTGTGCGCGTGTGTGTGTGCGTGTGTGTGTGCGTTTGCGTGTTTGTGTCAGTGTGTAGTCCAGCAGAATTGCTTGACTACATTCTGTCAGTCACCCACACGCTATCCTGACAAAAAATGTCCCCTTCTCGGTTCTCAAATATTTCTACACAGTTATTTGCAACAAGCTCCGCTTGTGGACTTTCTTAGATCAAGATTTCGGCCTCCAAAAAGCTGGTCCAAACTGCTCGCGAGGTGAGAATCTTTGGCGTGAAGCCTTGACAAGTAGCAGCAGTAGCATCGTTAAACACTTGTGTTTGACCTAGCTGAGAACATTGAGTACACACAAGACTGTTTTCTTTTCACGCGAGAAGGATGAGAAGGATGAAGGATGAATATTTGACCATGGAAGGAAGGTTGCAAGCGAGCCTGCAGTGATGACCTCTGACCTTCATTGTGGAGGTACTTGCTAGGTCATGGACGGCTGATACGAGACTCCACCACTAACACATAAAGTGAGAGTCATGTGAAATGGTGTAAGCTAACACTTCTACTCCTGAAGCGTTGCACACAAATGTGTCAGTACACACACTTGCATTACTTCTCTGACATGGTGGCGTTGTTCTTAAAGCCTATGAGTCAGCCAAGAAATTTGGTACGCCAGTAACGAGCACACGTGTGTAAAATTAATCAAGACTAGTTATAAAAAACTTAGACTTACACTTTCTTTTTATTGTCATTCAAATTTGAACTTTACAGTACAGATAAGAACAGAATGTTGTTGCATTAGCTCATGGTAGTGCAGGATAAAAGAGCAATGAAGTGCAGTTATAAATAAATAAATTACGCTACAGATAAATATATTGCACTTTTGCATATGCATCCATGTATGGATGAGTGTTTTATTGTCTTTATATTCCAGCGAGTTACCGTATTTTTTGGATTATAAATCGCTCCGGAGTATACGTCGCACCAGCCAAAAATGCATAATAAAGAAGGAAAAAAACATATACTGTATACGTCGCACTGGAGTATAAATCGCATTTTTGGGGGAAATTTATTTGATAAAATCCAACACCAAGAATAGACATGAGAAAGGCAATTTAAAATAAATAAAGAATAGTGAACAACAGGCTGAATAAGTGTACGTTATATGACACATAAATAACCAACTGAGAAGGTACCTGGTATGTTAACATAACATATTATGGTAAGAGTCATTCAAATAACTATAACATATAGAACATGCTATACCAGGGGTCGGGAACCTTTTTGGCTGAGAGAGCCAAGAAGCCAAATATTTTAAAATGTAATTCTCTAAGAGCCATATAATATTTTTTTTAACACTGAACACAACTAAACGTGTGCATTTTTAAGTAAGACCAACATTTCCAGAGTATAATAGGTCTCTTATTCTTTGTAATAACATTGTTATTCTGAAGCAAACTGTGGAGGGGACGTAGCCTGCGGGCCTGCAGCAAAGCGGGATGTTGCCAGGACCGGCCTCGAAATCAGTGACAGGTGCGTAGACGGCCCACCTAGGCCTTTTCATCTAATCACCTGTCGCTCTGTTAAAAGCAGCAGCCAGGAGGAGAGACGGGGTTGGGGCTGGAGCCAGAGCACGAGTGAGGACGAAAGAGAAAAAGAAAATTGCTGGAAAGCAACTGAGAGACTAATTGAAAAAAAAAAACAATATTTTACCCTAATACAGGCTCTCATGTCGGTGTTTGGTGGTCTTACCATTAACGCAAATTCTTGAACATAAAAATGTATGAGAATGTTTTATATTTTGAATGTTATTTTTAACACTATGATTACAAGTGGAATTATTCATTACTTATCCTGTTAAGCAATGTCAGCTCAGATTTATCCGAGAGCCAGATGCAGTCATCAAAAGAGCCACATCTGGCTCTAGAGCCATAGGTTCCCTACCCCTGTGCTATACGTTTACCAAACAATCTGTTACTCCTAATAGATAAATCCGATGAAATCTTATTCCTCGATGTCGCTTCTAAACAACTCTGCCAACTCCAAAGGTATGCGCCGCTTCCTCTTGTCGTTTTCTGCTGCATATTTCACTACGTCTAGCTTGTAATCTGCAGTACATGATTTCCTTTTTGGTCCAATTTTCGTTCAGCCCTTTTATAAGTTACCGCCGACGATGAAATGATCCATTTTAATAGCTACGGCAGTAGCATATAGCATATAGCAGTTAGGATTCCATGACCCACAATGCACTTCTGCCATGACCCTCCCCCGCCAAATTCTTATTGGTTGACGTGTGTGTGACGATTGCTAACATTTTCTTAGTTTCTTCCGCAAATTAGATAAATAATATTATTTGATATTTAACGGTAATGTGTTAATAATTTCACACATAAGTCGCTCCGGAGTATATGTCGCACCCCGGCCAAACTATAAAAAAAACTGCGACTTATAGTCCGAAAAATACGGTAATCAATTTTGAAATGAGGGGATCAACATCAAGCAAACCATGGGGGAAGGATTTATCAAATAATTGTCTTTAGGTCAATAATCATAAGTTCAGTTGATTAAAAAACCTTGTTGAAAACTCTACTACATGTACAGTATGCTAACATGTCTAAGCAATTAGACCAAAACCAATAGGGGGCGCCACTAATATAATTTCCAGCATATTAGCAACATTCAGTACACATTTCATGAAATCCAATACAAGAACTGTGTCAAAATATGTTTATTGTTGCATCTGAATGAGCAAACTAAAATATTATAAAAATGGCTGAATTACTCTCTGTCACGCTACAATGTCGAAACAAGTGATGGAAATTTTGAAGTGTTTGTTCAATGTGACTTGTGAAATGATATTTACTTCATGAATTATTGTGACCAATAAGTGTCGCTGAAAAGCAATTACCACTCAACTTACTCTTAAAGACTGCAATAGTCTACTCCAGGTGGTGAATAATAAATATGTTAGTGTTTTTCAAAAGCTATCATTGTTCTCTGTTTGAATATTTTCATTTTAGAAAACCTTTTTTAACATTCCACAATACAAAATAATACAAGTATGTATGATTCCTGCTTATATCGTCGCAGAAGAATATCGGTATAATACTCAAGGAACCAATATCAATATCTTATCGGAAGTGAAAGAGTTGTATTGGGACACTACTGTTGTACATAATTTTTTTTCCAGTATTTTAATTATTGCACAATTGCTGTTTAGTTGAAGCGCAATTTGTAGCACAAACAGCTCGATATGTTTGTATGTTGTTTTTTTATTGTGCCTTTTTTCTCAAATGTTCCCATTTTTGCCATTTTTGTATACTTTTTGTTACAGGCTGATAGAAAAAACAAGCCACTGGGTACAAATCTCTGAATACCACTGCCCTACACTATAGTACTGATACAGGTGGATAATATATTGTTCAATGTCAAACTTTGCGAAATTATTTAAAATTAATTTGTGTTGTGTTCCCATACAACTGGATTTAACCAATTGATGTTTTAATGGTCGCAGAATTAAGAGAAAGTGTGTTTGATTTCTTTCTACGTTTGTCGGTTACATTGATATTATAATGTATTGATTATCACAGAATTGCTGTTGGTATTTTTGGAAGAAAAGTATAGGTATTTTCCCTGTTTTGTTCAACGAATCCATAAAAAAGCATTATTATCTGCAGTATCTGTTGATACTTGACGTGAATGTATCACATCACCCACTGGACTGTTAGACCCTCTGACAAGATGAGTAAATAATAAATAGGCTTTTAGTTGCTGGTACAATTTTAAAGCAGATGAAATATGCATATAGAAGAGATGCGTTGTGCAGTGTGATTGTTGTTACTTACCATTTACAAGAAGAACTGCCAGGGTCACTGATCCATTAGGCAGAGAGGATCATCAGAAGATGCAGTCTGGACTTTAAATTCACATCCTCCATCTTGCGTCCACACGTTGAAATATTTCTCATGCATGCTGCAGACCAGACACTTCCTTCACTAGCCTTCACACTTTCTATCACTTCCTCAAGCAGCCTGGCAACCAAAGTCCACTTTTGACAACTCCGTGCGGCTTGTTAGTCCAAGTTCGAAAAAGACACCCAGAAGAAACGCTCTTGTGACGTCACTCTCGCGTCATAGCCCCCGACCTCCATGCTGTGCGTTTTGCGTACAAATGCTGGTTTCTAAAAAGCCAACAGACACTGAATCCACCGAAGCAAACTGTTGCGTACAGGGTCCGGCGATGAGTCACAAGAACGTCTATTGAAAAAAAAAAATCAAGGATTCACTGCATCTTTTTCTCCCCCCTTTTCTTGTTCTTCATCTTCCAATGCTTCCACAGCGCTTCGGTGCGTGCGAACATGTGCGAGGCGTCCGCGTGCGTGCGTTTAACCGAGGAGGAGGGGCTTCTGATTGGCTCTCTAAATGCACCACATGTACACAAGTCTGCAACAAGGAAGCCCACAAGCAGCATATTCATGGTACCAATTCCCAGTGATGCATATATTATTATTCTCTTGTTATTCCATACAGTATATATATTTTATATGTAACTCAGAGCTGGAATGAATCGCAATGGCCTATTACTGCTGACTATTGTTGTAAGCACAATACCAATGGCACGCAATTTGCAAAATGCGGTTGCGCATTTTGCAAATTTAATGTCAAATCAAATAAAATCAAATCAAATGTTTATTGGATTCATCACTATACAGTGTACGTCCATGACTAAACTACTACCAAGTGTGGAATCAGGCCGGGTGGCCTATTTCAAGTTCCAGGTAACCCTACATTGTTGTATTTTATAAATAGTAAACCAAGTTGTGGTAGTAGTTTAGTCAGTAGTTATGTCGTGGATGTACACTGTATAGTGATGAATCCAATAAACATTTGATATGATTTGACATTAAATTGCACACCGTTGGTACTGTGCTTACAACACCATCCATCCATTTTCTATTGCTTGTCCCTCTCAATTGAAATATTTTAATTAAACTTTTTTTTTTACAAACATGCAGAAAAGTAATGTTGATGCCACTTTCCAGATAGAATTATAATGATATTTGGGAATGCATGCTTTTAATTTGTGATAGTAAAGAAAGGCCTATGCTGGGGATCTGCAATGTGCGGCTCTTGAGCCACAAGCGGCTCTTTAGCGCCGTCCTAGTGGCTCCCCGGAGTTTTTTCAAAAATGTATATAAATGGAAAAAGATGAGGAAAAATATAGATATTTTGCTTGAATATGTTTTTTTATGACGGCAAAGGGAATAAGCGGTAGAAAATGGATGGATGACGACAAACATGACACAAACCTTCCTAATTGTTCTAAATCCCACTGTTTGCATTAAACATTCCTCACGGGTGAGAGTATTTGGCGCACGCCGTTTTGTCCTACTAATTTCGGAAGTCCTTGAACGCACCGCAGTTTGTTTACATTTACAACTTTCCTTGATGCTGCCACAGAATGAGGTGTTTTATGGCACTCCTTCTTTGTCTCTATTTGTCAGTCAAACTTTTTATGCTGTGGGTGAATGAACAAAGGTGAGATTGTGTGGAGTGCTAATCAGACATATTCGGTCATTGCATGACTGCAAGTGAATCGATGCTAACATGCTACTTATGTTAGCTGTATGTACATAATGCATCTTTATGCCTTGTTTTTAAGTATATTTAGGGTCATTTTGTTTGCAGTTTCCGTTTCCTTCAACTTGAACACACACATCTATAACTTTGGCCATTCTAAGCCAGTAATTTCCAGGAGTTATCACACCCTCTGACAAGCCTCTGTTTTAGTAAATAAATGATAAATGGGTTGTACTTGTATAGCGCTTTTCTACCTTCAAGGTACTCAAAGCGCTTTGACACTACTTCCACATTCACACATTCACACACTGATGGAGGGAGCTGCCATGCAAGGCGCTAACCAGCACCCATCAGGAGCAAGGGTGAAGTGTTGCTCAGGACACAACGGATGTGACGAGGTTGGTACTAGGTGGGGATTGAACCAGGAACCCTCGGGTTGCGCACGGCAACTCTTCCACAGCGCCACGCCACCCCACAATGTTGTAAAAATGTGTAAAATAAATATTACATTTCAACATTTCTGTGAACAAAGATTTGCGTCAGCCTGCGAGAAATAGTCATTTTGATAGTAGTCTCATTTAGCTAATAAAGACACTTTCATAATGTGTTGCCCTCATTATAACACTTAATATAAGGCTTTAGATGTTTTGTGGCTCCAGACAGATTTCTTTTTTGTATTGTTGGTCAAATATGGCCCTTTCAACATTTTGGGTTGCCGACCCCTGGCCTATGCTCCATTTTTCGAGGGCCAATAGGGAAACTATGGTTGAGTCTGATCAATTCTACCTACGAACAAGTGGCCTCATAAAAAAGAACAAAATACAATTTTATTTGTGCGTATTTATCTGTATATATATTTTTTTTTTGTCTGATGAAATGGCAACAAGCAACCAACTAGTTTTTGTCCATGACGTTGTATTGCTCATCACTCGTATCTACTAGAATGGTGGAATAACTGCAACGGCTACTTTATGCTAGTTGAAATGGACACTTTTAAACACTTTTAACACCAACAGAACAATTGAAAAATAATTTGTAAAATTACATAAATAAAAGTGAGTTAATCAAAATGCAGTTACTAATACTAGTTTTTGATCATTTTAATTCAAAACAGTAGGGATCTCACGGTATGATATTATCACGTTACTAAGGCCACGGTACGATATTATTGTGGTATATGTATTTTCAAAAAAAAAAGGCCAAAAATGTTTATCGTGTGTAAAATGAAGTGGTTGGAATGTTTAAGATAAAAACATTTACTCTTGAACACAAACTTAATACTAAAATGTTTTAATCATATTTATTACCACACACATACATTTGAAGTGCAAAGAATAGCACAGGGAGATCCACTGTTTCAAATAAATATTTTTTCAAAAATCTTAACAGTTGCTTGTCTTTAAAGTGAGACTGTAAACATTCAGTGTAAAACAATAATGTTCACTTTAGTGTCTTTCAGCTTTTAATTTCTGACAAGCATTGTCCTCAACAGTGGACATGTTTTTTATCAGTTAGAAAAATGCTGTTTCTAAAAAAAAAAAAAAAAGTTAACAACCAATTAAAATTTTCCATGCATCCATTTTCTACCGCTTGTCCCGTTCTGGGTCACAGGGGCTGCTGGAGCCTATCTCAACTGCATTCGGGCGGAAGGTGGCGTACACCCTGGACAATAATGTCAATACATCACAAACTGACGTTTGGCTTCGCTGGCTTCAAATATATTTTCTGGATGACAGTTTATAAGGAGGCGACTTGTCCAGGGTGTATCCTGCCTTCAGCCCGAGTGCAACTAGACGGGCTCCAGGCACCCCGTGACATCGAGAGAAAGTGGTGGAAAAAATAGATGGATGGATTGAAGTTTGAGTTTCCTCATATTTCCTGCGTTAAACATTTATTTCCGTGGGGAAAAACATCAGCAGCTTCTGTTCTTGGAACACCCAAGAACAGAACAGCAATACAGCATTTTCTCCTCAAACTCTACACTCACTCTCACTTGATTTAAATTCTACGCTCAAGCTGCTTGACCATCGTGTAAATTAGGCCGCAAAGAACAAAAACAGACATGACGTTATATGCAACCCAGCAATTATGCGTACTACATTTGCACAAAAGTTGCCCTATTGTTTCACCATTTGTTGTACTATTGTTGCAGTATGGTTTAGAGTTGGCAGAGATCTGCACTTTCCTGAGAATTTTCCCGATCGTGTCCAACGTTGAAAATGGCGGTGAGATGTTATCAACACAAGTTTTTTTTCTCGCAAAAGCATTGCAGATGTTGGCATGTGGATCATTTCCTGTATTTATACTGAGGTCTGCTGCTACAGACGACTTGTTTGCTCGCTGGATGTCATCCAGGACAGGACACCTCTGACCCTGACCCATATAACCTCACAACCCTACTGCTAGAAATAACTCTCAGGACTGTCCTCACATATTTCCCCCGACTGTGGTGGTCCTTTGTGAGTCCAACCTTTTGGCTTGTTGACATGCTCACACAGAGTTCTGCTGCTGTTTACATTCTGTCAGGCTGGGAAGGCCTACATCAAAGTACATCGTCATTCACTCTCAGAGAATGTTTAACGGTTTCATCTATTGTAACATACATATCATGACCCGTACAAGGTCACATGGGGTTCCAGTCAATCGATCATTAAGATTGATTGGCTGCCAGTGAGAGGATGGCGAATGGAGAAAGACAAGCACCCGTGTTCAAACATGTTTAAAAGCCAATTAAGGAGTTTTTAGTAGTCTGTGGTATATAGTTTAATTGGTTCTGTGACAGAGCTTGTAACTCAAAATACTCATATCTCAAATCAATATTCCTTATTAAAATTAATTGAACTGTAATGAATCTGCTCCAAAACAACACAATTTTAACATGTTTTTTAATAAGAAAAAAACACTTTTAGATGATAAATATAGTATAAAAAACAATACAATGGAAATATTGTCGTATGTATTGTAGTTTTAATGTACATGTCACACCTGGGTTTCGTCTGGTCTGGGTTTTGTCTGGTTTCATGTTTTGTCATTTCCTGTTTTATTTTGAAATACTGACTCTCCCTCTCATTTCAGATCACTTGCTTTTCCTCCTGTTTCACTGATCTGATGTCTTTCCTGATTGCCTGATTGTGTCCACCTGTGTCACCCACCCTCATGTGTATAAATGTCTCGTCCTTCTGTCCTGTGCCAGAGTGTTTTCGTACCTTTTGTGCAAACCTCCAGCAATCCATGTGCACAGCCATTGCCACGTTTTATGTACCTTTTTTGTCAGGTAAGATTAGCATTGCCTCCCTTGGAGCCCCTTTTGTTATATTTTGCATGTTGTTTTCTTTGCACCGTTTTTCCCTCCGCTACTGGAGCGTTTTGAGTTCATTGAGATGTTGTTAGTTTTTAGGTTAGGTAAGCTCGGCTTTTGATAGCCTGTTAAGTTTCTCCCCTTTTGGACCCTTTCCCTTGTTCGAAATAAATCTTTCTTTTCAAACTCCTGCATCTGTGTCCTGTTCAAGTCGTGACAGTACAATAGTTACTTTGGAGAGGAGACTTACATTATCTCCTTCCAGCTGCTACTCTGTCAAACACAACATCAGCAGGTTCTCCATATTCTCATTGAGTAAATGTTCGCCATTTTTTGTACGCCCTTAGCTGGCGATATCAACTCATTCTGCTTCAGTACAGTGCAGACTAGCAGTGCTAGGCTCCAATTGCTTCACCGAGTTTGCTAACTACACATTCTGTCATGTTTTTGAGGATTTATTTTCTTAATTTAATGAATATCATCCATGTCTTCTTCTCAGCACTGTCTTTCACACTCACTTTCTTGCTTCCCATACTTGGAAGAACAAAGTTGGTGTTAGTGACATGATCTGGAGAAGAACAAACACCACCATGCCTGACATTAGGCAGGACACCTGATACTTTCTTGTGTTTGAATTCATGTTTACACTCAATTAACTGCGCCTCCCAATCGATGGCAGCAGTTATGCAGCTTCAGGCCATGACGCTAGCAACCACCATGCTCGACTCTAGGCAAGACACGTGTTAAAATTCATGTTTACCCTCAATGAACCACAACTCCCCATTCCTGACAGCATTTATGCAGCCCCAAACCATGAAGTTTACACTGCCATGCTTGACTTGAGGCAAGACACTTGCTACTTGCAGCTCCTGTGTGCCAGCAGCACTTGTGCATCCCCAGACAATGCTTGACCTATTACAACTGTTTGTGATTTTTCAGTGGTTAATGTAGTATCTGTAAATTATAGCATATACATCTTCTACTAGATTGGGCCTGATTTAATATAACCCAGGGCCCAAAACTCTGGAGGGGGTTATTCCATCAATGGAAAAGCTCCCTAATAGCTTTTGTTCCAGATATCAAATACAGCTCAGCCCAACATAAATTTGGGAATTGAATGAGGGATTTGTATTTTATCTTGGGAGTAAAAGCACATGAGCAACATCTGATAGAAGCCTCCATCTACCGAATTACTGATAAAGGGTCAGAGGTCACAACGCATGTTTTCGACATTGGTACAAACAGTTGGGCTTTGTCCAGACTTGCCGGTCCCAAGACTTGCACAACACAGAGGAAGTGACTTCATGTAAAAGGTAGCAGAAAGAGAGAGTTTTTCATTTGGCTAACATCTCCTCCAGGTTTGCTGCAGTACCTGTAATTGTGTGGGCTCGCTTGATCAAATAAAAGCTTTTGTTCAACAGTTCCTCACCGGCATCATCGTTGATCCTTTCTCGCCATTAAGTCGTCCTTCAGACTGGAAGAGAATGTCCAGACCAGCTGTACAATACAACACTAGCAAACCTATACTGGTGTGCAAGCTGTACAATGACCACCCCAAGTACTGTCCTTTGATATTCTGCTGGCTAGTTGCCCTATTTAGTTACAGATGAGGGGCTAATATTACATTTGCATATACATACAGTATGTAAATATTTATATGTACTCAATCATTTATTGGATGGCAAATATGACTCATTTGACTTCCTCTAAACGTTAATTCTTCATTATCCTCCCCTTTTTTGCATAACCCGAATGCATATTACTGCAAGTGTGCACTTGTGTGACGCATGGATTCCTCTAAAAAAAGACTTGAAAAGCTGCAAGAATATCTTTGAATTAAAAAAAAAAAGTGTCAAAGCACTTTGAGTACCTTAAAGGTAGAAAAGCGCTATACAAGTACAACCATAAAAAAAAAAAGAGTTACAAAAAGAGACAACTGGAATTA